>NW_025781155.1:10000-72833 GCF_021130785.1 Homalodisca vitripennis | reverse complement strand
TTTTTAAATTTAAATAAGACTGTTGGCCTTGTTCCAAGATAAATATTTTTGGTATTTTAATGTTATTCCATATTGTAACGATTAAACTCTCAGATATGACTTTTTTAAATTTAAATAAGACTGTTGGCCTTGTTCCAAAATAAAGGGCAGTCAAATCTTATTGCACATTTTCTACCCACATCTTTCTGAACGCTAAACTTTAATTCACAAATTTTATTTTCCATATATGACATATACGGTATCCTGCGGCATACTTAGGTTTATTATGAGAAGATGAAATTAGGTGATTTTAATATTAATAATCAGCAAAGACATGTTTGATGCATACTTAACTTTGCTCATTGCACAAAATTAGAATGTATATTACAACCCTCGATGTTTTATGCCACTCAACAAGGTTTAATTATACGTAATTCTGCTCCACTAAGAGATATTTCTGGCAGTAAACTCAGTTATTGTAACCAAACCCATATACCTACTTAATATCGGATACTTTATCTTTTACCTCACCGGTCACAAGGTTGAATTTTACGTTATACTGCTTCACTAATATATATCTGGCAGTAAACTCAGTTATTGTAACAACCCATATACCTACTTAATATCGGATACTTTATCTTTTACCTCACCGGTCACAAGGTTGAATTTTACGTAATACTGCTATACTAAGATATTTCTGGTGGTAAACTCAATTATTGTAACAACCCATATACCTACTTAATATCGGATACTTTATCTTTTACCTCACCGGTCACAAGGTTTAAATTTTACGTTAATACTGCTTCCACTAAGAATATTTCTGGTGGTAAAACTCAATTATTGTAACAACCCATATACCTACTTAATATCGGATACTTTATCTTTTACCTCACCGGTCACAAGGTTAAATTTTACGTAATACTGCTCCACTAAGATATTTCTGGCGGTAAACTCAATTATTTGTAACAACCCATATACCTACTTAATATCGGATACTTTATCTTTTACCTCACCGGTCACAAGGTTAAATTTTACGTAATACTGCTCCACTAAGATATTTCTGGCGGTAAAACTCAATTATTGTAACAACCCATATACCTACTTAATATCGGATACTTTATCTTTTACCTCACCGGTCACAAGGTTTGAATTATATTTCCTTTGCAGTTAAAATGACGTGCTGTACATTAAAACGTACGTCACTATACCTCCTTGGTTCTTACAAGCTTTAAAAAGACAGTTCCCGATCCAGGGACGTTTTTTGAAGTCCCTAGGATCTCCCTGCCAAAGGCAGATCGTACACTTTCGTATACGGTCAGATATTGGGCATTTTTCCTGCTGCTAATTTAAAAGAATTTTACTTGGTTTTGGCTCATTCTTTCTATCTCGTTGGCTCTTAGAGGCAACTGGTTAATTGCAAAGTACCAAGCGTGGCCCTTCAGTGCTAAAAATACGTTTTGCCGAGGCAGAGAAGCGAACGAGGGTCCGCTTTCAAGTTCGAGCAGTACGTTAATAGCTCAGACATTAAGAAAGCTGCATGTGGCTATTTGGCAGATTGGTAATGGCTATTTCAGGATCTGTATCCATATCATCTTGGCGTGCATCAGATCCTAATAGACTTTTCTCGTGCTTTCATAGGGGTCGCAGGACGGCTGTCTTCAACTTAGATGGTAGGATCTGTGAGTATCATGCAAGAAAGGTACGTACTTAAGATATACACTTTGTAACTTTCCTATCTTATTATTTACATTTCTCCATAGGAAACTAATTGAATAATGCGTAATCGCGAGGAAGATCTTAAGTGCTTTAATTATAGAATGAATTAACTAGGGTAAAACTATAATATACAAGGGTGAGGCAGACCACCCGTACAGTACGTATATAGCAGCAAAACCAAACAAGGTAGTTTTATTCGTAAACAACTTAAAAACCTCCCTATTTCCCACCCCAAAGAATTTGGAGAAATTATTTTTAAATCTCTAAAACTCCCCAAAAGGGTAGTTTTTTGGGGGGTAGGGGTGGTTTTTGGAAAATTTTCAAATTTTAAAGGTATGTTGAGTTATACCTCATTTAGGTATTTCTTCACTGATTATTTTTATGCAAAAAGTTTGAACCTATCTTGCCGCTTATGTATGTACAGGGGTACACCAAAACGTTAAAAAATCAGGGGTTTTGTGGGTAAATTTATTGCAACTACCTGCAAAAATGTAGAGAGACGATATTTTATTAAAAAACTAATGATGACACGGCTTATCGAAAAATATCATCAAATGCCACCCTACCCCAAAATTTACACATTTTAAAAATACATAGAATTTTGAAATACTTAACAGCCCCAATCTAAAAAAAACTTAAATAGCAACCTAGGTTGTGTTGTACATGATTAGAAAGGTCTTTAAAAAATAAAACATTTTCTACATTTAAAGTTTTTTCTCTATCTCCAATGGTTTCAAAACTGTAGTACAAAAAATAGCGGCAAGATAGGTTCAAACTTTTTTGCATAAAAAATAATCAGTGAAGAAATACCTAAATGAGGTATAACTCAACATACCTTTAAATTTGAAAATTTTCCAAAAACCACCCCTACCCCCCCAAAAACTACCCTTTTGGGGAGTTTTAGAGATTTAAAAATAATTTATTCAAATTCTTTGGGGTGGAAATAGGGGGGTTTAAGTTGTTACGAATAATCTACCTCGTTTGGTTTGGCCGCTATACGTACTGTACGGGTGGTCTGTCTCACTCTGTATAGATATAAATGTTTTACACGAAGCTAGACTATTCTAGTACTATACAAGAGCCATTCTGACCACACAATAGAAGTATATTATTTAAGAGTAAATGAATTACAACATGTCTCCAAAATAAACTTCAACATCAGGTTCGCGGAATGAGAACTTGTACAGAGAAACACACACAGCCTTGTTATTTGAATGTTCTCTTGAAATATAATGTTTTTCAAAAATATTATATTTTCTTCATCAGAGATTTAATAACACATGGTTAATAACTTTATTTAGTTTTAATCAAAGAATAATGAAATTGAATACGAGACAAGTTAAATTGGACTCAGCTAACAAAAATATCATGTTTTTGTCTATTAGTTTATGTTATCAGTGAAAATGTAACCTCAGGTATATTTAATTTCCCAACCTATAAAATATTAGAATAAAATTGTGAAAAGTGTAAAAACCTCTACAGCAAATGTTACGATGAACTGATACTGTTACGCATTTTGCATTTTTTACAATGAATGCAACGATTAGGAGTCTTAAATTACTTCAAGCTGCAAAAGTCATGTCCTCTAATCGGGACTCGAACTCAAGCCATTAAATCGATAAGCTGAGACGGTGGTTGATTAGCTAGATTAGCTACTAAGACAGTAAGAGATGTCTTATAGGCCACATTCTAGTAATTTCTTTATTCTGTACGTTCCTACTAAGATGTCAATATTACAGCTGTTGTATAACTTTTCAGAATAGCAAATAATGAAATTTCACTTAGTTAAGGTGAGAATATTCAATATGTTAAGGCGACAATGGAACACGATACAGAATTGATAACTTTTTAACTTGGAATTGTTTTATTTACATGTTTAATTTGGTTGGCTCAAAGAGGCTTTTAACGTTTCGTCTAGAAGTTTATAAATTTAATTTCATTCGGAATGGTCTTTGAAGGTTTAGTTTTGACCTCTGGTGGTAATTCCAGTAAGGTTTTCAATAAATCTACCGTTGTAGAATATATTTCTCCTAAAAAAGTTTTTACAATATTGTTATTTAATTTTTAAGTAAAAGCAATCAAATAGAACTAAGTTATTAATTTTAATACTAAGTCAACTTACATTCTCTAATTTCATATTTTTTAAATATTACACAGCTATAAAATGCCTTAAAGACGTCTTTCAGGCATATTTAACCAAATAATTCTCTAAGTAATCTTTACACTTTTTATAAAATATTTATGAAAGGACCGTAAAACATTTAGAGGTGATATTGCAGGTGATTGTAAACTGATTATTTCTGTACACGTAGAGCACTTAAAGGATATAAATAAATGTGATTACTGAGAAATGTCTCTTAGACATATTTAAGTAAGAATTCTTTAAGAAATGAATCCTTTTTATCAAATAATTATGAACGGATCTTAAAAAAACTTGGGCGTTGTAAAACTGATTTATTAAAAATACACATTACTGTTCAGTTTCAATAATGAACGACAATAATCAGTTTTTAAAACAAAAATATATTGCAGTCAAAAAAATAAAAATCTATATAAAACAACATGACTTATAAAATTATTTACATTATGTTTACAAATAATCTCTAAAACGATTCATTACAATTTGGCATGCAATAGGGTAGAATCATTATTAATTGTGAAAATTTAATAAAGGCAAAAATGGAATCTAATATTTCTATAGCTCTATTACTTTTAATAGGCTTCTAAATTTAAAAAGAGCTCTGGTGGTAATTTCAGCAACTAATTAGATAAGTGAAAAATTATAGACCGTATTTCTCCTCACATTAGTACAATATCCTTATTTATTTTTTCAGTGTAAACAACTAAATGTAATTAAGTTATTAATTGCAATCCTAATTTAACTATAATTTCACTAATTTTAAATAATTTCTAATAATACACTACTATGAGATGCCTGAAAGATGTTTCTCAGGCATATTTAAACCAAGTAATTCTCTGAGTAATCTTTACACTTTTTATCAAATATGTGTGACAGGACCTTAAATCATTTAGATACCATATTGAAAGTGAATGTATACTGATTCTTTCTGTACAATAGAGTACTTAAAGGATTTAAATCAATACATCGAGAGTTCTTTCTGTTTGCCCACCAAATATACGAAAGTTATTTTTTGATTAAGATAAACTTCACTAACAAATACGATACAATAATTTTATATTTCCTTAAAGATTAAAATCCTGTTAATAATAACAGTATTGCAAGGAACTGTTTCAATGTGTTTATCTGTAATTATTAATCGCTGAATCTAAGATTTAAACTACTTTGGGTAAGAAGCATAGTTAGAGAAAAACTTTGAATTGTAAACAATTAAAGTAACTCATCTATTGGTACTTGTCTCGATCCTGGTCTTTTTAACAGTACTGGATGAATCCCGGTGTAGATTTTCCACGTCCTGCGTGTCTAACGACTTTACTTATTATCCTGAATTACGAAAAGACTCCTGGTCCTTATCAAGCTTTTACCCTAGTCGCACTTGTTTTGGGTGGGCTCCTCCAAACCAACGTGGTGTGAGTTCAACGACTTCTGTAAACAACTTTTGAATTTACCGAAAAACATTTATGTCCTTTGTTGTTTCTATGGATATTAGAAAAATATTAATATTCACCCTGTTGTATATGTTTCACCTGTTTCTATTTATTTTGGTTTCATCTTCACATGCTTGTTTACATTATACTAACGTTAAACCGATTCTTGTTATCTGATTACCCATACAGATGAAAACTGTAGAGACAAACAAGTTCTGTTACTTGTCTTACATTGTCGTGTATATGATAAATTATTATTATTTACGTGCAATATCCAGGGACACTAATAGATATTTCTTGTTATTACCATTTAGTATATCTGCAACTAAAAGAACTTGCGTAGATTTGTTCAAAGCTTTTATTAATGTATCAGCTCAAGTAGTCTACAATACAACACGTTTACACTGAAGTTATGTAGTGGCTTAGGGAAAACAAAATACTATTTAGATAAGTTATTAAATAAACAACCAATTATTTGAAAACCAGGTGAGATGTTGCAGATTAAATACATTTCAAATAATTTTTAATAGTCTGTTGTGATTTATTTTTAATTATCATGTGTAGTGTATAGGAATGATAAATTGAAGGGCTATAACTGTTTTCATAACCAGTCTGCAATGGTTAAGACTACTGCCCTAACACTAGTAGGGTTGTCCCATTAGCTTAAATAACTCCCCTATACTTATTGCATGGTGGACATTGATTACTTCTCTGTACTTTAACTAATTATAGTTATATTATATTGTTAAGCAAATTTCCGCAGTAGGCATTTTTATTGTTTGAATATCAAAAGGTAAAGTATGAGGCATACTTAAAAACACATAATTTATTTTCTCAGTATAAATATAAACACATTAGAATAATTTAAATTTTTATGCTGTTACATACTCGTCTTCGGTCTTAAAGAAGTCTTTTGGCCATATCCGCACAGGACGTAAAGGATTTTAGCAAACATATTCTCTCTTATTATTAAGAAACAACTTTTATTAAATACAAGTATTAGATGTTTCAATTACAATATTCAACTTGATTATCAGATGCATGACTAAAATATAATAATAAATTTAATGAAATTTCCCAAATTAAGGTGGATTCATATATTTAATGTAGAACTTTTTACCTATTACAAATTTGTAACTATCACTTCTAATAATGAATGTGCTATTTACCTTTACAGGAAAAGCTAGAAGAATTAGGTCATCTTTCACAGTTAACTTGCGAACATACAATATAAATACAAAAGTACTTGTAAATTCTTTCGATAGTCTATATTTATATTAAATGTAATAAACAATTTACTGCTCATATCTAATGACTATAAGGTGCTTTAATGACAACATTACAAGAGGTTTTTCCGATTTCTAATGTAGATCACGGGCGCATGGTGTAGTATATGTGTGTAAAACTTTAAAATGACAACTTCAGTATAATTATTTCCCCGTTACTCTAACATCGATGAAACTTAAAAAACCGCACTGCGAAAACTGCTTTAACCGAGTTAGTCCAATCCTGTTTTCATCTGTATGTCTATATGTCTCTCTGTCTGTATGTATATCCGTTTCACTATAACGTATCTGTTTTATGTTCACATCATCTTTAATACGAACTGACTTACAGACAAACTGTGCATTAAGGTTTACTACTATGTATACAAAAAAAAAAAAAAAAAACAAAAAAAATACGAGCATTGATAGAGCTGATCAACGCATGGTCAAAGATTTAAGACTGGAACTAAGCTAGAGTTAGCACACGTTCAAAGTCCTTGCGTGACATCAGTTATTGTCAGTGCCATCGACTTTGTATTTGTTAATTCTCCTCCTTCTTCTATATGATCTTCCCATAGGCCAGTGACCCATGGAAATAGGCGTGACAAGCCTTAATAGGGAATCGGCCTTTCTTTTGATATGACACAATTTTAAATGTTATAACAATATAAAAAAACCATATTTAAACATTTTGGCTACCAGAAGTTTAGAGGTCAGTGTGTTGTACTTGCTAGTGCACTGCGCCCGCACCGCTTGGTAGCCATAGTGTAAAGATTGAATTTAGAGATGGGAGCTTTTTATTTATATCTTAAAAGTTTATCTATTGGTTATAAATTATTCTGAAGGCTGGGTTTTCGAAGAGTAGAATAAAATCCTATGATATTTGTTTCAAGAAACTGAAACTCTACGCCTGAAAAAATGCAATTAAGTCTTATTCCCTCTTTTAAAAAATTGTTTTCTATAATCCCATATTCTGACAACACCTAGATATGTGAATATAATTGGAATTAAAACTATTAACCAACAAATGTGATAACAAACAGTTTTAATCAAAGAAATATTTTATATCATAATTAATTTAATCGGTTTAGTAATTTTAAAGCTAATTATATGTTCCTTTCTTAATGCTTTTAAGGAAAAAGTAAAATAAAGAAGTCTTATTTTACCAGACGAAGTTAGGGCTAAGAAGCCTTCTCTAACACTTAACCTGGGAACCAACGGCTTAAAGATGACTTCCAAACCACCACCAATGGCCGGTCAGGCGTGTTGCTTGCAAGGACAGGATCGCTCAGCGATCACCCATCCAAGCATCAGCCACGCTTAATGTTGCTTGATCCGGTTATCTTGCGATAAACGCTGTACGTGCTACACAGTGCCGTTGGCGAGTAGTTGATTCTTAACAGCAGTAAGGAAACAGAGTCACTTATCTCTGTTGACTACAGATGACATTGACTAACTGACAGGCAGGGCCGTACGTAGCTTTAGCGAGCCCCGAGAATGATATTCGGCCGGGCCCCGTCATATACCAACACTCGCCTCGGTACAAGCGTGGTGGGCCACCTAAGGGCTCGGGCCCCGGTACAATTAACTGAAAAGCCTTGTCTGAGTACGGGCCTGCTGACCGGACTAAATCCTCTCCTCTCCAAAATAAACATAGAAAAATCTGTATTTACTAATTTATTATAAGACGGTTCTTATTTTTTACTCATGAATTTTTTTTTGTCTAAATTATTAATAATCAACAGAATTATTTAAATCATATCCGTAGTTTATTCAACGTAAGATTACTTCCTCTTTTTGTAAAATTCATTAAAACATAATAAATTAACAATAACCAAAAATTATCAAGCCATTCAAGTCCATGTACTTTCTTTACCCTTTAAGTTTCTTAATTATTTCTAATTAATGCAGTAATTGTTTGTAAATTAAAAAATTATAATAAGCGTTGTTTTAATTTTTATGTATTGTTTTATTGTTTTGTGATGTAGAGGATTTTTAATATTATTTATTAAATTCCTTCTTGTTATTAGTAAGAATTATTACATTATGAGTTGTGATTTTATTTTGTAGTAATACTTACTTACTGCTTTATGTTGAGTTATGTATTTTATGGAAATATACGCTATTTCAATTTTTATTAGAATTCACGAGTAGTGCTATTAAATGCTTAGATCATGTTACATCAATATAATCGATATTTATAAGATTTATCAGAGGCTTCTAGGATATTGATTTGTATTCCTTTCCAAAATTGCTTACATACAGAATGTCTAGCACCAGAACAACCTGCACTGCTATGTCTCTATGCTGGTTGCTGACGATAAAGTAGATCCATTAAATTCCCCATCTGAGTTTGTATTACTGTTTATGATCATAGTAGTCGGTTACGATTTAAAAGTTTTTTTTTTGCTATGGATGGATATTTATGACTATTTATCACCTGGATTGAGCATGGTTACGGACGACGGCTGAAGGAGATTGGCCATATCCTTATTTGTATACTAATAGTTTTCATACAGGAACCACATCACCTTACTGCTAAGCGGAGAATTATAGAGGACTTTGCGCTTGAGGATAGCCAAGGGATGGTAGGTCACAAGAGACCTTACACCTACACATCAGCCTTCAAATTGCTTATACCAGGGATTAAAGTTCCGTGGTAGATGATGGTACATGGTGCACTTAAGATATAACCTACAAAATAAATAGTGAACTTTTTCGATTGCTTATTTTTATTTTTAAATTTTTTTTAACTGAAGAATTTTTAATCCTGGTACTAACCAGCCTAATTATTATTATACTCGGTATTAATGAGCTAAGATATCCACGGCGACTGTATCAGAATCGACCTAGGAATTTCTTGAATGTAGGAGTATTCCTTGCGAAATATCTAGGGAACTTTATCGATATAAACCTTTAGTTGTTATTCTGTCTACAACTAAAACACGTACGATGATTTCAAATCTTATTTCCTTTAGAATATTTAAATTACGTTATATGCAATGTAGTATACTTCAAAGGTTACATATTAAAAATATAAAAAATATTTATTATACAAATACGTCACTGTTTAGTTATAAACACGGTAAACTCACTTTATTGCAATTTTTATTTATATCTAGCAACCAGTGATTATTTAGAAAATAATCTTACAACTCAAACTCGGACCCTTTACGTGATATAGCTGAGTCGGTAAAATACATACCTACCAAGACAGTAGAAGATGTATGCTAGGCACATTCTAGTAATCTTTCTTCAGCAGGTGTCCACTAGATGTGAAACTAAAGGTCTTGTAGTACTGTCCTGAAAAGAAAATTATTAAATTATTAAAGTTAAAAATATTTAATTTATGAAAGCCATAATGCAGTCCGGTAAGATATTGTTGGTTCAACTCTATTACAAGAAACAACTCTGGTGTTCGATTCTGTAACTAATTCATAAAAGTAAAAGTTACAGAATATTTTTCTTTTGAAAACTACCATATACTATTTTTAAATTCTCAGTTGAATTTTTTTATTTATTATCAGGTATGTAAAACAGCCCCAATTCCACACTGCTTAATTCTTTAAACATGACCAATTACATAACGATTCTCCCTGTATTCTTTGGGTACAGAACGGATTATAAACAACCTACAAAACATGTTTTCCTGTTTTAAAACAAAGATATGACAACCTTAATAAACCCAGACACAAAACTAAATTAAATAACAAGACTTATTAGAATTTAATTTACTCTAGTATTAGTGTTGTCACTTCGTGTAACTGTTGCGGTGTTCTGTCACTAAAACTAGGATGTGTAAACTGCTTTGATAGGTGAGAAAACGAGGAGAAGAAGGTGTGATTTAAAATAAATAAATAAATAAAAGTAACTCATCTGTACGTTCTGGTCCTGGTCCTGGCCATAATGTATCCCAGAGGAGTTTCCTGGATGTTCTCAAAATAAAACAAACATAAACTAAGCTATAGAAAAATTACTGAACATAATGTATCTTGTTGTTTCTATGTATTTAAATAATTGTTATATATATTTTGCTGTTGAGCATGATTCAGCTGTTTCCTTAGTTTATTTTAATCTAGACTTGTGCAGCCATGTATTTTCTTACGTTACGTCTATTATTGAAATGGAACAAAATGCCCGTTAGGTGATTATATAGTCGTACATTCTATAGTTACTAATATATCATATAGCATTATACTATACAGCCACATATACACAACCTACGTGGGCTTTACAAAATATCTGATTTAAGTATTCTGCAAACAAAGTGTACTTTTAAATGTCTCCCAAGAATTATTCCTAATTATATTTGACGAATTTATAGCTAATAAAGTTTTTTAGAGGGACAGGATATCTATGGATATTTGCTTCGCTTAGTGATACAATGTAATCAGTAACACTACGTTTCGCGATATGCAATCTGATCTCTTCTTCTGGTAAATTACTAAACTAATACATGACTACAACTTATGTTAAAGTAAATAAAACATACCAGAGCATTGTGACACGCGTAAGTCTGGAACCAAAACAGCCATGTTGTGAGTCTATTTCATGCACCCTTACTAAAACATGCACTTTATTTAACTAAACACTAATTATTAAAACTGAACAACTAAAGTCATAAAATAAAAGTTTTATAACAATTCACACATAATATTCGTTTATTCGTAGAAAGTATATAACATTTCTGAAGCTTATGGATTCCTAGTAAAGAGTAAATAATTCAGGTTTAATTAGTATTGTGCAAATAAATTACCACTTATATCAGAAGAATAACAAATATTTTGACTTTATGTTTATACGGAATTTTATGGCGTTTATATATTCATCCTTAAAAATGTGTGTAAACTAACTCACGTGTAGTCTAAGTATTTTTACCGCCAAATCTTAAACAAGTATGGGTTAGCTAATTTTAAGGTTACATGCTAGTAAGACGATACGTGTATGGTGGGACTTCTACAAACCTACGCTTTCTGATTTAGAAAAACTTCTGGCTCAAAATGTTTACATTTTTTATAACAGATTATAATTTGCCTGACTGCCTCGTTTAAGAAAATATACAGGCATGCATACGTAGGTTAAGAAGGCTATTTCATTAAAACACTTCTATTTCCGACCTTTTTAATTAATTTCCGACTTGTCAAAAACATGATTTCCAGAAGTGCTTTACCGTATAGTAGACCAAATTTGATAATATTTATCCAGCCCCTCGAGTGGTGGACTTTATATTTGCTGGATAACTTATTGAAATGAACTGGACTCCAGCGACTCATGAGAATAAGCTTATAATTATTACACTTTAAATACAAAGCAAGATATGAACCATACCAACACTAATATTTCAAACACAAAGTCAGCCATAATGTTTTGTCATCTTAATTATATCGAAGGCTATCATTGGAGAGTTAAATTATAGGCAGCGTTTGAAATTACTCATGAAACATCAGAGAACCCTTTTAGGCAACACTTGGTGTAGCCTTGGTGTGTAACATTGTAATAGACCTGTGACAGAAACGGTGGAAACGTTTCTCTAGTTTTATTAGAGTTGTTTTAATCATACGCATTCTAAAGGTTTACGTCTGAAATCAATTTTCCAATTAAACTGTAATTTTTATTACTTTCTATCCTTCTTAAGATCTTGCAATATGTTTATGAGAAGTTAACACGAATAATATATACCTTATGGGAAAATATATTATGACATTGATCGTAAAATTCGAGATAATATCTTAGTAGCTAAATATCACCTATCACGTAGAAATAACATTAATTCATGTTTTATTAACAAGATTATAACGGGCATATTCCATATGTGTTGTTAATTAAACCACAAGAACTTAATCATTCCGAAATAGGTTGAGGACGAAAAATCATACCACATTCTTTAGGACGTAATAGAGATTTGAATAGTAATTAAAAGATTTTTCATACTACCTTGGTTTTGATGAAAAAGCTCTCACTGGTAAATTAAAAATTACCGGAGTTAAAAAGTTTAAACGAATATCAAAGAGATAAAAAAATTCCGAGGCCGGAGGCACTTAATGTAATCTAGCAATTGAATCGATTTTTTGGAAGCCAAAAAAAAGAGAGACTTTAGAAAGAAAGAAATTATAAACTAATCATGAACTAATAATAAAATAATGATTCACAAAAGTATGAACCTTTGTTAATACTGTGGTAAAATAGTAGTAATTATCTGGACTAAAGTAATCTTTATGAGGTACTTGTAATAAAAAAAAAACCTTCTTTTGTGAGAGAGCATAATATAAAAGGATAATAAACTGTTAATGCGTGCACAGATTGTGAATTTGCGAGTTTTAAAAAACTATTATGTTTTGCAAAAATTCTAAGAATAGTACAGTTATAACCCCTAGATCAAGCAAAAGACGTAATATTGGTCTTTTATAATATTTCAATACTTTTTCAATGAATACAACTATTAAGTGTTCTTTATTTCCTTGAAACAATGAACGGTAACTTTGCTTACTCTACTAAACCCCAGATAGGTATACGGTTATACGAGCTGTCAGTACTCAGAATTATACTATATACAACTTTTTTGATAACGATTTTGTGCGTTTATTAGCGATTTGTTGAAATTAATATACTTAAAATCGAAAAAAAGCATGTGTTTCGAGACTGAAGTTTGAATATTTTGTCGGCTATCTCAGAAATGGGTGGTCTTACTGGTCTTGGATGTATTTTATTCAACTTTTCAGTTCCAATAGATTTAACTGGATCCAATAAGTTTGAATAACTAAAAAAACTATTCCTGCTCTATAAAAAATCGGTTTCGCTTTATTTCCGTCCTTTCGTGGAAAATCAGTTGAACTCTTTGGACAGCCGTAGCTCGCTAACAAAGCGATTACCGACATATGTTTATATGAACTTTTTCACATTTTGATGAAAATAAACCACCTGAGAAGTTTGTCAGTTTACTCGTGGGACACCCTTTATACGCACTGGACCAGTGTTTTATGCCGTGATAAGGTGTCGATAAAACTGCGATGTAACTACGTATTTTGTGTGTCATAAGAGCAGAAGGAATAGTTTTTTTACATGTCTACAAATAGTATAAAAAATTATAATATAAATAATAATAATAACTCACTGAACACGTCGGTCCTAGACCCCTCTCTGAGCCTCACATCGTGTTCCTTGTTGGGTGGTTCTCCGAGGTACTGCGATTAGAATGACTTTTGAATATGATACTGAGCAATTCGGAACATTGAAAAACCCCGAAATTTTCTTCCGATGTTTCCATGGATACAAGTAATTTAGATGTGTACTTAGATGTGTGAGACACATTAGCTGGAGTGTTTTAATAAAAGTGTCCATATTCTATTATACGCAAGTGACGTTCTTCAGTAATTATGGAACTAACTACATGAATTCTTTCTATTTATTTCTTTTCTAGTGTAGGGAGAGCGTTTTAAAAATATAAGCAAACAGGCTTAAATTTAGTAAAATTTATGAAACCTTTCCTCCAAAAATGAAATTAATTATCAGCTGAACCTAGCTTAGATCCGGTTCGTAATAAAAGAACTAGAATGAAGTAAAAAATATCAAGCAATAGGTTAATCAGAAATATTTTGTTTTATTAAAAACATTTAAATCTGACCGTCAGCCAACATTATGAGAAGTCTAAACTTGCAAACTTTCAGCCATGTTTTTACCGTTATTGTAAAACATTCTAGATAATCTATTTTTTGAAGGGTGACCTTCGAAACTTGTAATTCGTAAATTATTCTTTGAAAAATACACTAGTACTAGGTTACTTATTGTAGTACATACAATACTAGTACTTATTTGTATGTGTTACTCTAACCTTTGTCATTGAAGATTCTCAGCGTGCTCTAGTCTGACATGCAATAAGGGTTGCCATCAGTTAATCAGTACTATACAGTCCCGTACCAACGAAGTGCACTAGTTATTGATTGGACACTTCTATCATGTTCCTTCTCATTTATTAACTCACTTCTATCCAAATAAGAGCTTTTAATCTGACAATTTAGAAAATGTTCTCTTGACCAAGTTTTATTTAACAAAAACGTCTTAGTATTGGATTTCGTATTTAAAAATTTGGAAAAACAATGTTTTATAACTACGTAGTACCTTGCATTTATTTATAAAAAAAGTCCTGTGAATATAAAAATGTATCAATTTCCAAAGCTACATTTATTTTTTGTCCTTTTGTTCCATACTTTTTTATTCAAATGAATATATATTAAAATTACAGCTTTAAACATTTGTAGCTAAGACATCACTTACGGCTGTAGAGCTTGAATTGTATTTTAAAAACTTTATCGTTAAATTACTAGTTACTCCTTCATTTCTTGTAAACTGAGGAAAGAACCTTGCAGAGTAATTAATAAACGGTTTTGTAACTTGGAAAGCTGATATGACATTACTCTGATGAGGATAAGAAAGGTTGTTGTCTGGAATGTCACTGTTACCTAGGTTTTCACTCGCATACGAAACTATCTCAAAAATATGCTTTAATTATGAACATATTATATCTACTATTGCCTATTGTTTATGACATTATTCAGTAGAATGTAATATAAAAAAAATGGTTTTGTTAATATCGCAACTAGTAGTAGTAACCTTAACATTCAATACGCTTTTTGAAGAAAATCATTGATAAAGGAATTTCTCAATTTAATTTCCAAGAGAAAATGCCAAAATATCTGCGAGATTCATTGTACACCTGTCTATATTCTGAAGAGTTGGTGATATTATGGTTTCACGGTGCAGTCCTAAGTCACCTTAAGTAGAACTTTACTATATTGCAAATTTTATTTAGGGGCTTGTGGTAATCCTCTTTCCTTAAAGATTCATCTGTGGACACTTGGATCTGTTTAGTCCGTACTTAGTCGAGAAGTGGATGTTCGACAAGGTGTTGCACGAAGGACTACTCTTCAAGCTGTCATCGTCTCCATTGCCTGGCAGGATTTTCGGGCTGCCCCGCAGCTATCTCCACCTCCGGACCTTCTCCGTCAGCGTTGCCCGATCCACCTCCACGACCCGCCCAGTGACATCTGGTGTACCACAGGGATCAGTCCTTAGCCCGATCCTGTACCTGTGGTACACAAACGACTTTCCGGTCGCTACGAGAGTGCAGCTCTCCCTGTACTAAGCTCCTCATGGCCACTTCTGCCAATCTGAGGATGGCTGGGTTCTACATTCAGCGGCAGCTGCACCTACTGGAGCCCTGGTTAACCAAGTGGAGGATCAAGGTCAACGTTGACAAATGTGAAGCCATAAACTTCACAAGGACAAGGAGACAAGCGGACGGCCGTCACCTGTCACTCAACGGCGACGAAATACCGTGGAAGACTTCAGTCAAGTACCTGGGGGTACTCCTGACTTCAAGCTGACCTTCACACCCCACGTCAAGAGGATCTGTGGCCAAGCTAGGAAGGGCTTCGGCAACATCGGCCCCCTGCTCAACTCCACGAAGCTCGCCGGGCCACTGGGTCGCCCTGGTTCGTGAGGAACACCGTAGTCAGGGCTTCGTCCAACGTCCCTACCATCAGGAGCTTCGTAGAAGGCCTGACATCGAGTCTTGAGGAAGCTGCAGAGTCCTCACCGTGGGATCGCATCCGTGAGCTTCGCGCCTAGGAGGTCCCCCAACTGCGTCTTCCCATGGATGACTGATGACATCGACTAAAACTTCGACTGCAGCACGACACTTCACCCCACTGACAGGTAGCGAAAGCTACTAGGGCTTTGACCCTCGAGATACAAGGCAAAAGTCTAACCGGCAGAGGCCTTGAAAGATGTGAGGGATCCACCCCCCCCCCCGCACAGTCACAGCGACTTGACTGCTGTAACTGCTGATGATTTTCCATAGGATTGAACCCGATTCTCCCTGCACGCTTTGGGCACAGAGAGGATTAAAACAACCCAAAACACAAGTTTAGTAGCTTTTAAATAATGAAAAATGTTTGTGAACAGTAAAAATCTTTGCAAGATAAAGGGAAATCCGGCGAAATAACAGATATAATTTTTTTTTTTCTTTGGAATCAGGTCTTTGTTTCATATAAAATGATCTAGTGGTTTGTGTTGTGTTTAATACTCACTAAAATTAAATTTAAACTGCTTTGGATATCAAGAGTCATTATTAGGAGAAATTTTGAATACTCAATAATAGAAGTAACAGCCTTGTAAGTCCTGGTCCTCGTCCAGCTACTGACCATCACATAGACCATCACATGTAGTGATTATCTGACTTTGGAAATGCTAAAACATACTCGCAATAGTATTTAATGTTCAAACATATTAAAATATCAGAAGTTCTTTTTCTATGGATATTAAATAATGATTTTTTGGAAGCGGTTTGATATATTTCATATGCGTTTATCATTATTTTATATTTTGTTGCCTTTTTATGTCAAGGATACTACTAATAAGAAATAAATCTCTACTTATCTAATCACCCATACACATACATTCTATAGAGAAAACTATCTATATACCTCACAATTTAATTATTATGAAATATTTTAATAATGATATTTTGGAATGGTTACTTTGTAAAAATCCCCCCTGGGCATTGCCTTTAGGGGGAAATATTACTTATTTAAACAGAAAACAAACAAAGTATACGCTTTGTTACCAACAGTTATACAATAACTCAAAATGCGGTTGTTTCATTTAAAAATAAAACATTGCAAACCATTTTAAATCAAATTTTAAAGAATAGTTGATTATGTTGTACATGATCGAATATTATCTTTTAAGTACGGTTTTCGATATAACGTTTTCCGTATTTCTAATTAATTTTTATATGATGAGAATACCTCTTCTAACCTATATTGCACTTATCTGGATGCCTTTGATGTCAAAACTTTGCAGGGATTTTTTTAGCTTTTTCGTTTTTTGTCGCCACTTATTTTTGGGTCCCTTCAGACGAACATGACTTTTAGGATTCAAGATTTTAGGAGTCAAGTCTGCAACAGCGTGAGATTTCAAACGCTACACGTATGAGGAAGGAGAACTGAAGATAAACTCATCATTCGCATGTAAAATTATACCTACATTGTTGTATATTTTTAGATTATTCAGAGCTGTAATTATGATATTTAAGTATGGTTGCAATAATAATCCTAAGTTAATAGTATTTAAATCTAAGAAAGCTACATTCTTTGTATCTACGTATAAAAAGATATAATATTCTATTACGATGTTCCTACCAATCAAGAAATGTTTCAAATTTTCTCTATTAATAATATCTTCAGAACTAATATGTTAAAACATGCTAATAAAAAAATGTAACATAAACATATATAGGTTGGTTAGGATGGTTTAATATACTAATTCTGAGGATGCAAATTATATAAAAAAAACATATATAAAAAACATATATCCTCCCAAAAATCGATTGGTACGGAAGTTGCCAAAAACACTTGTAATTGAAATTATTTAAACCATTACCATTTGCACTACCTTTATTTAGAATATATAAGAGCTTTCTATAATTTTATTACCACAGTTTATTCTGTATAATATAGCCAGAAATATTTAAACAGTTTGTTTTGTTTTAATTATAAGTCACTTTTATTTTTGCTGCTCGTTCAGCAAAACATATTTGTAAGCATTATACTTTAAAATAAAAATATATTTATACTCATACTGAGTACCTTAAATTACCTTTTTAAGTAATTAACATAAAGAAATTCGGAGGGTGCAAGAAGAGCTACCCTATCCTTCCAAATAGTCCACGTTTTCGGTCATTTTATGTATCTTGAAAATCACAATCATAGCCACAAAATGAGATTTCCTAACTGAGAGTTTCCCAAGTAAATTACAGAACTTTCAATTCATATTCAGCTTATCAATGAACAATACTTAATAAACATCAAATATACAACAATAGTTTACTACGTCATACAGTACAACACAGTTGTAGTCTTTAACTAATGTTGAGTCTTCTGAAAAATATTATTTAATTTTTCACTCTTTCGGATTGCAGCTTTAGTGTCAATGTACAGCTCAAAATAGGAAACCAGGAGTATATGTGGGATTTACGTGATGCACGAATAGCATCGTACTAAATGTGTATTATCAGATTATTTAAACTCAAAATATTTATTAAATTTGTAAGAGCGTATTATTAACTTGTAATTCTCAGTAGTTTTATTTCCAACCAATTTTAAGTTTGTTCCTAAAAGGAAACATATGTATTATATTGTACGGTCAGACCGACTTTTTAAAATATTTTGTTTGTTTTCATGATAAATAGTAGACATTGCTAACTATATAAAGCTAATATTTCAGTTTCTCTAATGCATACAAAGCTTTTGGGTGGTTTTGTATTTCGATATCTAGTGTATATAAAAAAGTTGCTAAAATATTCCTAAGCAATAAATGACTAACAATTGCTGCATGTTTTTCACGAGAAAACCCATCATCTCTCTCCGCTTCATTACTCACTCAGTCTGACATAACACTGAGTAATGTTTCATCACTTCAACCCAATTATCCCACTCAGTTTACTCGCCGACTCAAGTAATTACGCAAAATATTTCCCGAAGATTAGAGAAATGAGTAATTTAAATTGTAAAATTTTACCTTTACTCAATAATAATTTTTATTTGTTATGTACTCGAAGAGCATTTTCAAATATTAGGAGGTCTTAATGTACTTTGGTGTATCGATAGTAATCACAAACAAAAATAGTAGAAATAACACAACCTACAATTATTTAAATATGTTCACTAATATTCTCGTTAACGATTAATTATACTTTGGCATGAAACAGAGTTATGTTATTTTACATACTTTAAATGAAATTTAAAGTATAAAATGAATAAAATAAGTTGTTTCTATAACTGTATCACTTAAATTACTAATTTTTAATCTCTTGTAAATTGGAAGAGAGCTCTAGTGGTAATCTCAGTAACTAATTGGATAAATTAAATATGATATACTACATCTCTCTAAAAATCTAGAGAATATTTTTATTTTATTATTGAGTTTAAAGTAGTTAACGGGATAAATTTTTATATTTTAATCATAATTAGGTTAGCATTCACTAATTTAAACTTATTCTAAATATGTACCCTACAATAAAATGCTTGAAAGTCTCTTTAGAGATTTAAAAGTAAATAATTCTCTTAGTAATCTTTATACTTTTTAAAATATATGTATAAATGGATCTTAAAAGAAAAAAATTGCAATTTAAATGTAGTACATTGTAAACTGATTCTTTTTGTACGCTTAGAGTACTGAAAGAATTAAAAATCCTAAATCTCACGTTCTTATTATTTTTTGAAAAAAGTTATACATATATATAATTGACTGTTCACGAAAAAAGTAATAAACGTATTGTAAAATTCCTTAAAAACTAAAGAATCCCTTTCAATTTATAACATTTTATTATCACACTGGTACACTTTTAACGTTTTTTCTGTGATTAATAATCGCAAAAACTAGGATATAAATTGCTTTTGGTAAGACGAATACTGAGAGCATCAACTTTGATTTGTAAATAATTAAAGTAACTCATCTCTAAGTCCTTGTGCTGATCCTGGTCTTTGCAATCGAATTCTTGGTGTAGATTTTCCACGTCCTGCGTGTTAAGCAACTTTGAACATAAAGCTGAACTATGAAAAAGTCCTGGCCCTTGTCAAGCTTTATCATCGCATATTGTTCTTGATCATGCTTTCCCGACACAATATAGTAAGAAATCATCGACCTTTGTAAACAAAACTTCTTAACTAATAAAAAACATTTAAATACCTTTTCTTTTGTGGTTTCCATGGATTTAAAAATATATAGACAGCTGTGTATGTTTAAATTATGAATTTTTATTTTAGTTTTTACCTTCATTTGCTTGTTTACGTTACGATTAGTAACATAAAATTAAGTCGATTGTTGTTATCTGATTATTCATACACATACATCCAAAATACAAACATAATACGATTATGTTTACTATCCTAGAGTATGGTTGATGTGATAAATTATTTTTGCTTGGATATAATATCAACAGACACTATTCGATGACATTTTATTGTTAATTAGTATATCTGTAACTAAAAAACCTCGTAGATTTGATTAAATTGTTCGCTTTATTGTATATAATTTAAGTAGTCTACAGTGCAGTGCTCTTAAACTGCAATTGTATAGTTATTTGGTAAACAAGTTACCATGTTATTAAAAAACTCATAAATAATTACAAAAATCGGTGAAAGGTTGAAGAATAAATATAATTTCATATAATTTTTAAATAGTCTGAGGTGATTTGCCTTCAGTTGATGACATCGACTACAACTTCGACTGCACCACGACACTTCACCCCACTGACAGGTAGCGAAAGCTACTAGGGCTTTGACCCTCGAGACACAAGGCAAAAGCCTAACCGGCAGAGGCCTTAAAATATGTGGGGGATCCAACCCCCCACAGTCACAGCGACTTGACTTGACTTGATCTATTGGTGTCCATTCAATAAGAAATATTGTAAACTGATTCTCCCTGTACTCTTTGGGTACTAAGAGGCTTATACATAGCACCAAACACGAATTAGTAGCTTTTACACAAAACTTAAAAATACAGTGTATTAACTATATTTAATTTGTACTTCTGTTAGCGCTACGTATGAACTATTGTGGCGTTTTGTGCTGTAAATAATCGCGTAAATAATGATTAAAATTGAATTAAAGTAACTTATCCTTGTAAGTCCTGGTCCTTATCCTGCTTCTGGCCAATCTTCTTGTTCCTGGTGCTACTTCCACGACTAGCTGTGAGTTGAAGGAAATTTGAAAAATTCAGCGACATGAAACTTTAGACTTATTTTAAAACATTAAATTATAAATGTTATTTTGTTTCCATGGATATAAAATAATATTTTACTAAAACTGCTGCTTACGTTTTAGCTGTCCCTTATATTGCTGACGTCACGACTACTTATAACGCTAAACTTTTGTTGTATGATTACCCCAACACATAAATTTTAGAGGCACAAACGGGTAAATAAAACTTAACTATAAAGATTCTTATAAGTTTTTTTCCCAGTCTCTGATAAATGTGTTACATTATTAGTGTTTGGATGCAATATCCAGGGAAACTGTACGACAAGACATCTTTTACTATTTCTAATTATTCTAGAATACACGTCACGACATGACATTTGGAACCTTCATTTCCGAATGTAACTAAAAGAAAAAAAATGAACAAAAAAATTTAAAACATCATTTCCAAATTTAACCAATCACCAAATCCCTCTATAAGACCTGGGGAGAGTTGTAATAGTATACAATATTATACAATAAAATGTAAACAAACTGGGTTGAGTTTCTTTTTAAGTGAAGTATCTTTAAATTTGAAATATTTTTAATTCCACATTCTCAGGAATACATAATTATCCCAATCAGGTTCTGTAAAATAATATTACGTTTACAAAAATTAACAAATTTATAATTTATTATTTTTGTAAATGGTAAAAAAGATAGCGACACATAAAAATATTGTTGATCTTAACACGGTTAAGCTTTTAAAACCTAAAAAAAAAAAAACAATTTCCACCTCTGGTATAGATAATAAAGTTCTTAACTTAAAATATAAATCTCCCAAATTATATTAAGATATTTCTATGTTTCCATGAAGTAATTGGTAGACATTTAATTTTGTTCCTGCAACCTGTTAGGCCCAAAAGAAGCTCTCAACGTTTCGACTAGAAGTTTAGCGTTAACCTCTTTATGAGAGATTTATTAATACATGCTGTTTGATAAGTAATTTAGTAGCAATCTACGTAGTAATCAGACATTAAGTAATTCTTAACATAAATAATAATAATAATATATATATATATATAGAGTATTTCAGTTACGATTAATATTTTTAAATAAACTAATTATTTTATGATTTACTCTTAACTAATAGGAACAAAGTTACTCTCAGTTACGTTTTATATTTATTTAAAAAAAGGAGTTTTTTAAAGATAAATAATTGTATTAAAACTGTACTTTTTCCGAATCTAAATGTTTAATAACTACAATATGTGTTACAAAATAAAAAAAATAATTGTTTGTACTATGACAGGAAACAAAAAAAGAATACAAAAATTTAATTCTGAATGTCTGTGAAGGTTAACTTCAGAGCTCTGGTGATGGTTTCAGAAACTAATTGGTTAAATCAACAATTACAGACCATATTTCTACTTAAATTTGTATAATATAGTTATTATTTTATTGAGTGTAAACAATTAAATGTTATTAAGATATTAATTTTATTCCCAAGTCAACTAGCATTCGCTTATTTAAATCATGTTCAATATTGTACATTACAAATTTTTTTTTCACCTGGCCACAATACTAGCAAAAGTGGCCAGGAAATTTCCAGATGATTTATGTATGTACAAAAATATGTAAAAAATAATTGGAAATAAATCATTATTTCATTACTTCATTAAGTTTATAGCATAACTACATAATGGGCTTAATCAATAGCACCAGAAGTATTGAATAGCAATCTTTACTAGCATTTATTACTCGTATTTTAATAGGGTAAAATGTCATAACAACTAGGAGTGGGCATTATTTTCAAATATAGCATTTTTGCCTTTTTTTCAGAGGAAAATTTTTATTAATAGTGTAAGTGAACCATGTATAGGTGACAAAGGAATGTAAGGAGTTGTTTCTATAACTGTATCATCACAATCGGCAAGTTATAATCTCTTGTAAAGTAAAAGAAATCTTTGGTGGTAATCTCATAAACTAATTGAATAAAGTAAAAGATGTAGACTATAATTCTCCTCAAATCTGAACAACAACATTTTTAGAAATGATTGAGTTTAAACAAATTAACGCAATACGTTTTGAATTTTAATCCAAGGTCAGCTAAAATTCACTAGTTTTAAATTTTTAAAAGTTTTTACACTACTATATGCAAATGCCTGAAAAATGTCTCTAAGTCAAATTGAAGTAAATAATTCTCCTATTACTCTTTTCATTTGTTATAAACTATGTGAGAATGGACAATAAAACATTTGGATTTGGTGAATATGTAATTGTAGACTGATTCTTTCTGTACATTTATAGTACTGAAGGGATTTCAAACCATAAATAACAACGTTTTTCTGCTGACGCATGAAACATAATTATATGTTAATCAACTTAAGTATCACTACACAAGAAAATAAATTCATTGCAAAAGTCCTTAAAATTAAAAATCCTCTTCACTGAAAATGTGTTATAATAACATAGTAATTGTTTCACTTTTTTTTCTTTAATTGATAATCGCAAGAATAGAATGTATATAGCTTTGGGTAAAAATAATAGTTAGTGAAAATCTTTGAATTGTAAATAATAAGGTAAGTCGTCCATAAATCCTTGTCTCGATCCCGGTCTTCGCCATAGTACTCCTGGTGTAGATTTTCCACGCCCTAACGTCTTTGAACATTAAACTGAACAGTTAATAAAGACCTGGCCTTTATCAAGCTTTTTGCCATGGCACTTGTTTCTGGTCGCGTTTCTGCAACCTAAAGTAGTGTAAGTTTAACGAATTGTGTAAATAAAACATTTGTATTCATCTAAAGCTTTGTGATACCTATCCTTTGTTGTTTCGATGGATAAAAATATTAATACGTACACTGGTGTGTATATTTCACCTGTTTCTTTTTTGTTTCGCTTTTTGCATTTACTTGCTTGTTCACGTCATGATTATTACTAACATTAAGTACATGTTTTCATTTTATGTTCAATGAAATGTTATGCAATAAATACATGTCAATATTTATGGATGTTATAAACGCGAAATTAATTTTACTTTCGTACATACCATAAACTTTCCCAGTAATTCACCTATACTATTTACTGTTTCCATCATTAAGAAATGTTACACAGGAGATTGTTCTTGATCATGCTTTCCCGACACAATATAGTAAGAAATCATCGACCTTTGTAAACAGAACTTCTTAACTAATAAAAAACATTTAAATACCTTTTCTTTTGTGGTTTCCATGGATTTAAAAATATATAGACAGCTGTGTATGTTTAAATTATAAATTTTTATTTTAGTTTTTACCTTCATTTGCTTGTTTACGTTACGATTAGTAACATAAAATTAACCCTTTAAGCGTCATGAAAAATTGGACCTGATCTTTGATAACGTTACAATTTTTTTTTTATTTCCAATGTGTAAAGTCAATTTTTTTTTTGTTTTTTTATGTCAAAATAGAGATTTTTAACGGTAAATAAAATTTGTTAAGAAATGTTACACAGGAGATTTTGTGCAATGAATAATCTTTAAACATTGGAAGTCAAATTTTAATATAATTTTATTTGTGCAATATGGCCTGTAATAATTTTGGGAGAAGTTTAAAAGTGCACTGTTTTGTATAATACGTAAATTAGGTACATAAAAGCAACAATCAGAAAAATCCAAGTGTTTTTGTAAATAGACAAATTAGCAATACCGTAAACGGTTATATCGATAAAGATTTCAGGCTAATATGTCCCACAGTAATATATTGACACATACAAACATAATCTGATAAAGGAACACATCTTTAATATAGGGTGTTATTCAAATGTTTACATGGTAGGTACTCATATTAGTATATAATCCAATAACATGTATTTCTTTAAACTTTTCTTACTACAAATGACTAATTAAAAACATTATTACAGGTAGAACTACCTTTTTTCAGATCAGAAATGATTGCATACCGCTTGCCACTATATGTTTTGGGTACAGAGAGGATGAAATAAAGTACAAAACACAAATTAGCAGTTCTATACAAAACGTACCTTAGAATGTTTCAACTATAATATAAACCGAAGAAAAAAAAATCTGTATAATATGTTAATTTTTCTGGTACTATATGATGTGATAAGTATTCGTTAAAACTAAGACCTAAACTGTTTTAGGTAACAAGTGATATTGAGATCATAAACTGTAATGAAAGTACCTCATCCATGTAAGTCCTGGTCCTGGCCATCAAATACTGTTCCTGGCTCTACTTCCGCGACTAGTTGTGAGTTGGACTAAGATTAAACACGGTGCGACATTTCACTTTCAAATTATTAACTAAAATATAAAATTATATACCTACGTTGTTTCCATGGATATTAAATAATATGGTATGCAACCTGCCCCGTGGGTTTCACATGCTTTTTTATATTGGTAACGTCACGACTGCTACTAACATTAAACCATTTCTTGTTACACAAACACATGCATTCTAAGGAGACAAACGTTTGAATAAAACACAATAACATAAGTTATAATAGCCTATGTTTTTTTCCTGCCTCAAGTTATGTGCTAAATTTATATTTATAAATTTTTATCTAGGGATATTATTCGACATGAAATTTCATACTCTTGCTAATAATTAGTCTACATTTACGTGCTTTTTAAATTTATAAACAAATTATATAACTAATCACATACAAAAATGTATCACTAACCATAGAAAAATTTATGCTTGTGTTTAAAATGCGAACTTTTTAGAAGATTTTAGGATGAATATACCTAAAGACATCGGAGGGCTTATTACTTACTTATTATGTCAGAGTCTCAGGTAACAAAGGCACATTGTGAGAGAATGTACATAGCTTTAATATCAAATACTTGCAATGAATTCCTTATAAAGGCTTCAAAGCTTGAAAACCTATAAATGAGTATAATGATTTAATGTTAAATTAGGGCAACACGGTTAAGGTATTATATCCTGTAGGATTGTTAGCGCAAAACATTAACTATTAATTATGCAGATTAAAGTTTATTAATACATTTACATAATTCAATGAAACTCTTAGAGGATCCTTTGTTTTTTATTTCCAACAAATAAAGGAAACTGGCAGTTTATTTAGTATACACAAGATCCGTGCACACGAACCACAGATGGTGGACTGAGTATACGGGCGAGTAACCCAACTGTTGATTTACAAAATATTATATTTTTATTTTATGAGTATTTCATATAATATTCAATTACAAAATATCCTTATTGCCTAAACCAGTGAAAGGAGTATATGGTTATCGAAAAACTATTTTATGATTTTAATTCCTCGTTTGTATAAAACATATTCTAATAACTATAATTTAAGTACATTTAGGAAAATATAAGTATATGTAGGTAAAACTCGTCTTTTCTGGGCATAATTTTTATGTGTTTTGTACATTTACTGCTGACTACTATCTTTACTTGTTATAAAATTTTAAACAATAAATATAACAAATTTAAATAAATTTTACATTTATAAGCAGCTAATGTATTTGGGCTTTGTGTGCAAGAAATTTATGAGATATTTCTGGTACTAAATTCCATTGAACAACTTTTTATTAACTACCGAGTTGTAGTATTAAATTTAAGTATTAAAAGTGTAAATAATCATAATTTTTTTATAGAAACCTATCAAACATGTTCTTTAGTTTTTATAATATAAACGTGGATTACAATTTTAAAATACAAAATTATGGTTTGAAAAATATTATAATTTTATTCGGAATTTTTGTCAAGCCAAACAACTACAGCACAAAAATATACAAACTATCGAATTCTTATTTATATCCTTGTATTCTTAATGCAAAGGAATTACGGAGCTCAAGTGTGGTGTTGGCCTGCGAAACAGAATGAAGTATCCCATAGAATTAAATTTAGAAAAATAAAGTACGGTATATCTGGAAAAAATTTTACTCTAGTACTCTATCCCAAAATTGTTCATGGATCCCCATGAAAAGTTTTTCACGTTAGTCTAAGCGTACATACATGCATGGTCGTGCTTTTTCGGTCGTTCGATTGCTTAGTGAGCTAATTTGTCATTTTTAGTTTTTATGTTGTGTAGTATTTATAGTTTTCAAAAGGTTGACACGCTAATATATTTCTTTACTTAAAACTTAAAATTTAACTTGTGGAATTTGCATTGGTCTCTTAATCCAATATTTATAACAAAAGCCTGATATTATATTTTTCCTTTAAATGTATATTCAATATTGTAAACTATAATTAAAACTATGGAAATATTATTTAATACAACATATTTTTAAATACATACATACGTACAATAATACATTAACATAAGGTATTTTAGCTAACTAACGAACTATTATCTTCATAAATTCCCTCACAAAAACCAAAATTGGAATGAACCGCCTTCCCTACAAGGAGGGGTTTAAAGCAGATGTTACAATCTTGATTGTGTGTCCTATTAACTATTGTTTAGTGTTTTGCATGGTTATTTTTTACTATGTAATATGCATGAGCCAATTTAAAGTATGGGTAAAGGATACAATATACGAGTATTTAGCATCTTGCACCTGAATGAGTTAGTAATATATTCATGTCGTTAAAATGGTTCCATAAAAAGGAATGTTAATGAAATACCTATAAAATTTTATTTAGCGTAGAAGAAGGGGCATAATGTATAATACATTGATACATTTGTGTATACGGACATATAAATACTTCTAAGATAAACCATTGTTTATTGCCTTGGCCTGTCATAAAATGAATTCATTTAGAAGCCTATACGTGTTTTTATAAGTCATAAGATGGCAGTTTACATTGTATAGCACATAAACCTGCTTTTTCGATTGAAGGGATATAGGAATTTCTCTTAAGACAGAAAACACACTACACTTTCTGTGGCGGTGTATAAAGGGTTACAAATTATAATTTTCCACAAATCATATTAACAGTTGCTATACACACATAAGCCCAACTGTCCTACGGTAAATAAATGTATAATTAGCGTCAGGTAAGCGTAAACAAAACCTTATAATATTGCTAAATTCAGTTAGTTGTCTGAAGGTGATATAGCTGTTCTTAGTGTCCAACGGTTAGTTGTAATTGTGTCAAACTAATAGAAATAATTCTTTAACAAATATTGTTATTTTATGTTTTAGTTATTTTTAATCCTTCTTTTAATCTAAATTCTAACGAAATGACAAATATCACAATACAAATGTCATACACACGAGACCAAATCCAAAGTGATGGTCGTAACACGAGTAATTACAATAGCAATCTATAATGGCTTTTATCATGTTTAAAGTGAAATATGCATGTGAAAGCAAGAGCCTCAGTTACCCAGGTATCTGGGTATAAACTTAAACACCTTTAAGGCTAAATAACTCGTCACTTCCTAACAATTATGTTGACTGTTCCCATCTGATTTTGCAGTAGATTGGCTTTCCTGTCACTGTGTTATGAAAATGATATCCCGATAAACAATTTAGTGATGTTTTATACCATCTAGAACCTGACCTTATTTAAAATATATCATTCTTTTACTTTATTCGGAGTAAAACTTATTATTAATAGTCTAAGTTAAACATTTAAACTTGAAAATGGAATCTAAGAAGTTGTTTCTAAAACTGTATAATTTTAATCGGTAATTTCTATTCTCTTGTAAATTTGATGATAGCTCTGGTTGTAATCTCATCAACTAATTGAATAAATTAAAAGTTATAGACCATAGTTCTCCTGAAATCTGTGCAACACCGTTTTTAGAAATCATTGAGTTTAAACAAATTAAAGCAATACTTTATGAATTTTAATCCTAAATGAGAAAAAATTTACTATTTTCAAATTATTTTGAATATTTACACAACTATAAAATGTCTGAAAGATGTGTCTCAGACACATTTAACTTAATAATTCTCTTTGGTAATCTTTTCACTTTTTATAAAATATGTGAGAATGGATCTCAAAACATTTGGAGTCAAGTCAAGTCGCTGTGACTTTCGGGGGGGGGGGGGGTGGATCCCGCACATCTTTCAAGGCCTCTGCCGGTTAGGCTTTTGCCTTGTGTCTCGAGGGTCATAGCCCTAGTAGCTTTCGCTACCTGTCAGTGGGGTGAAATGTCGTGGTGCAGTCGAAGTTGTAGTCGATGTCATCAGTCATCCATAGGAAGACGCAGTTGGGGGACCTCCTGGGCGCGAAGGTCACGGATGTGATCCCACGGTGAGGACTCTGCAGCTTCCTCAAGGCTCGATGTCAGGCCTTCTACGAAGCTCCTGATGGTAAGGGACGTTGGACGAAACTTGACTTGACTGAACATTTGGAGGTGTTCAAGAAGATAGTTGTAAACTGATCCTTTCTGTACACTTAGAGTACAAAAGGGATTTAAAACTATAAATCACAAGTTCTTAAAACAAGTTATATAACAAGAAAGCAAACTCAATCAACAACTAGTTGATTAAATTAAAATAAATAGACTATAATAATCTGTGCAAAAACTTTTACAGAAATCATTGAGTTTAAACAAATTATCGTAATACGTTCTGAATTTTAATCCTAAATGAGCTAACTTTTACTAATTTAAAAGTATTATCAATACTTACACTACTATTAAATGCCTTAAAAATTTCTCTCAGACACATTTAAGTAAAAGGTACTCTTTGTCATCTTTACACTTTTTATCAAATATATGAGAATGGATCTTAAAACATTTGGCAATTTTATAGAAGATACTTTGTTTGAAGGTTATTTTTGACGATGGAAGGATTGTGAAGGAAACAGGATTTTTCTGGACATTTGCCATCGTTCAGTGAAACAAGAAAACAGTAACACTACGTTTCGAGATCTGCAATCTGATCTCTTCTTCATGTAAAGAACTAACCTAATACATAATTACAAACTAGGTTAAAATAAACAAATCTTACTAAAGCGTTGTGGCACGCCTAGGTCAGGAATCACAACCTAAATGTTGTTTGTCAACTTCACTAACACTAAAGACATGCACTTAATACAAAACTATACAAAACACTAATCATTAACTAAACTACGGAATATAGGTCACATAGGTCTTCACTCGTCTACTAACCACCTACGACTGACTTAGTTTTGTATTAAGTGCATGTCTTTAGTGTTAGTGAAGTTGACAAACAACATTTAGGTTGTGATTCCTGACCTAGGCGTGCCACAACGCTTTAGTAAGATTTGTTTATTTTAACCTAGTTTGTAATTATGTATTAGGTTAGTTCTTTACATGAAGAAGAGATCAGATTGCAGATCTCGAAACGTAGTGTTACTGTTTTCTTGTTTCACTGAACGATGGCAAATGTCCGGAAAAATCCTGTTTCCTATAGAAGATAGTTGGAAATTAATTCTTGTAAATTAATTCTTTCTGTACACTTAGAGTTCTGAAGGAATATAAAACCATAGATCACAAGTTCTTTCAGTTCGGCCACAAAACATACGAAAGTTACTTGCTAGTCAAGTTAAAACAAGAAAATAAACTTATTGTAAAATCCATTAAAAATTATTTTCCTTTTAACTGGAAACTCGTTATAATTCCATTGGAACTGGTTCACTGTTTTTGTTGTGATTAATTATTGTTAAATCTAGGATGTAAACTTACTTTCATTAAGAAGAATAATCAAAGAAAAACCTTTGGAAGAAAAAAAGTAACTTATCTATAAGTCCTTGTCTCGATCCTAGTCTTTGCCAGCGTACTCCTGGTGTAGATGTTCCTCACTCTACCTGTTGAACAATTTAGAACATTAAACGGAACAATTAAAAAGGGTTGGTCCTTATCAAGCTCTTGGCCATTGCACTGGTCGTGCTTCTCCAACCTAACATAGCGTCAGTGCAACGAATTTTGTAAATAACAGTATTGAATTTATAAAAATCTTGGTAATACATGTTTTTTCTTGTTTCTATGGACATTTAAAAGATATAATATGTCTACTGTTGTATGTTTCAACTGTTTCTTTTTTATATTTTTTCACTTCACTTGCTTGTTTACTATTAACAGGCAAATCTCAGAGGAAAAGGGATCTTAGTGACTGATTTTTTTTAAAGGCCAGGAAATTCCATAGTTGTTATGTTCCCAGTGGCTGTAATCTCTTAGAGGGAGGAAGCTCTTAAAGTTGAAAGCTCTCAGATCTTTCATTCTGATAATTCTTTCTTCTGCACACAAATATTCGAATAAAACAATTTTATATAAATATTTCCAGTTGTATAGTTATGTTGGTAATAGATTATAACTTAGACACACTTGACATAAATCTGTACCTTTATGGCTGTTTACGCTACTGATATCTAAACACGTAAGTAGATTTTGTAGTTTTTTCCTTTTACCTAACTAACAAATATTCAATAGCAGTGTGCATTTTAAAATGTTAATAAACAACTATTACATACCATACTAAACAAATGTCTGACTAATATAATTATATACACGCTTGGTTCGGGATATTAAACGTGTATTTATGACGAACAACTCGTATATTAGATTGCTTTTAGATGACGCAATATGAAAAAGGGTTATTGAAAAGTACATGATTAAAGTTAACTTTTTAAATTGCAACTGATTTTGAGTTTGTACATTTGAATCATATTAATAAGCAGGATGCTCTTCTCCAAGCTCAGTAAAAATCTCAGTTTTATCAATTTGGACAAAACTATATGTAAACTATCTTCTAATAGTATAAATTGACAACACTGTATGCTTAAATAGTATGTTGAATCACTACAAGGAGAATTAGGTTCATTGAGTTACCGTTTCCATATTGTTTTAATGAATTTTACCTTACAATTCTGCTGGTATAAGTTATCAGTCAACATAGTAACAGTTGAATAAGCTGATGCAGCTCAGACACAGGCTAAAATCACTCCATACCTGTACACTCCTATGCTGATTTGCAAAATTAGCAGAAGTCAGAAGTCTCTCTGAATTATATACTACTTAAAACTAATGTGTTTGATGGATTAAAAACATTCATAAGGTCGTAATCCACAAGAAATATATATATATATATATATATATATATATATATATATATATATATATATATATATATATGGTAAGAATGAGATGATTGTTGAAAATTAATAATTTTTATTTATTTACCTTAAAAGAATCATAAATAAACTATCTTGATTATTTGAAAACTGCAACAAAATATGTTTTTCAAATATCTTGATATTTGTAAACATAATTTATAATTTTGTTTCCTTAAAAATATATTTATTGTAAACGCTTTTGGCCATGTTTAAAATTTATTGTAAGTCTTTATTTTAGTTTCCAAAATTATTCTTATAATAATAAATTGGATTAGATGTTATCAAAAATGTTAAATGTGTCGATCTACAATATTTCTCATATTTTATTTTCCTAATATTGGTACACCTAAAGCGAACTGTGATACACAAAAATAATAGTAATTCACGTAAATTTACAGAATAGTGTTCAGTACATTTACGTCTGACAGATAGTTTTAGGCGTGTTGAACTGAGAAACATTAAATTCTTACATTTGACCATTTGACTTCCTCCTACTGTATTTCAACCTCTAGCAAAACCAACACAGCTTGTATTTTTATTTTTTTGGGGTAAATAAAATTGCTTTATCGAATTCCAAATCTTATGCATAATACATAACAAATTGGACTTTGGGTCCTGCACTGCCAGACTACTACTACTAGAAGTGCTCTTAAAAATCAAAAGGTGATGAGATCTGTTTTTATCTTTAAACTGTTGTATGAGATTATAGAAGGAGAGAAAGAATCTTCGAATGAGAGTAGTAATGTACATAAGTAATATAGTTACTTAAATAATAGTAAATTGTATTGTCTAAGATGTTGCATTATACAGCATACTTTTTTTGTATTGTAATAAATCAGTGAAGTGTATAAAGATGTTGAAAACCGTTGCTGACATAGTTGAACTCGTGAAGGTTTTCCTTTCGAGTTTGATGTTCGGCTGACGCATTATTTTACTCTGTTATTCATTCTATTTTGAGATGAAACATAAGGTAAAGTAATATAAACTACAGAGAAAAAATTAAGTAATTAGACGTGACGAATTTAATAAGGCATTTCTGTGTATAGCATTAGTTATTAGTCCTTTCTTCTCCCGTTTCCTGTAGAAGAGAGCTCTGGCGTGCATTTTAGTAACTATTATATAAAATCAAGTTTATTGGCCATATTTTAGTGTATGTCACAGTATTTAAATAATGAAATAAAATAATAAACGTAAATTAGCCACCGTTCTTGGATATAGTCAATTAGCACACATTAATATCAACCCATTTTCAATATTTGGCCTACTTGAAATGAGAGAAAGACTAATGAAAGCATTATTTTAGTACCTGCTATCAGATCAGAAATGATTGTTTAACAATTAATATGATAACTCTTCTACTGTTTTGCGCTGTTATAAATATTCGTTAAAATTATGATGTAAACTGCTTTGAGAAACAAGTTATAGTAACAGTATAAACAGTAATGTCTATATAATGGAATAATAACACTCATCTATGTAAGTCCTGTTCCTGATCCTGCTTCTTGGCCATCACACTGTGTTCTCTGTTTCAACTTCCGTGACATTCTGCTTGTTGGACGAAGATTTAAAATAGTACACTTTGAAATGATTAATATATTAAATTATATACCTAAGTTGTATCCATAGATATTAAATAATATGCTATATATCCTGCTGTGCATTGCTCATCTTCTTCCCTTATATTGGTGACGTCCCTACTACTACTAACATTAAACCGATTTTTTGTTACGCCAACACATACATTGTAAGGAGACAAACGTTTGAATAAAACACAATAAATCCAGGTATAATATTTGACATGACATTTTATACCGTTGCTTATAATTAGTCTGCATTAGTGTACATTTTAATCTATAACTTTGAAGTTTAAATTTTGATTCTTTTATAAATGCTCCTTATAACTATAAATCTTATATGTTTATTTTTATAGACATTTTAAAATTATTATTTGAATCTTATGAAACCAAACAAGGCTTATTGGATGCCTAACGTAAAACGATTCTATAGCCTTTGAGTTGATAAATATGATTATCTGAAATCAATGTAATTTCGGATTTACCAATAACCGATAATGCCACAGATTCCAAAGGCTGGAACGTATCAAAATCGATCTACATGAAGACCGCCACATTAATTTTCTTTACGACATGAAAGAGTGTGCTTTATCACCTTTGACCTTTTGTTTGTATGATAAATGTGTAAACAAGATTTAGCACCCTCACTGACTAACAGCTAAGTAATAATGTAGTTCTATCAGAACTATAAAACGTCCTTGATTATGAATGGTTAAACTTGGCTCGAAAGTTAGAACAAAGTTACAGTCTACGTCTCTCTTGCCTATTGCATCTCAATAATTCATTTGCCTTTTCCTTAAAATAGCACCAGAAAATGTTGCGCCCAAACTTGTAATTGTTACAAACTTTTCAATAGTTTCAGCAGCTACACATAATCGATAGATAACGTTGATCGAAGTTTACACAGCTGACTCCAAGTCAGCCATAATACATCTTAGCTGAGTTATAGCGATATCTATCATTCGAGAGTTTAATTATTTTGCAGGACTTAAAATTATTCATGAAACATCAGGGAACCTTAAATGACACTTGGTGTAGTTTGGTGTGAAACCTTGTAATAAACCAGTGAAGGAAACGATTCCAATGTGTACGCTTAGGTTATTCAAAATCCTTGTATTTAAAACGTAGTCAACATAGGAGAGAACAAACGGGTAGTCTACTATCGAGTAATCGTCAAAACCATGATAAACAAAGGGACATTTTTCCAATAGTAAGCATACATCTAAATTCTACAAAACAGTGTTTAAAAACAAACAAAGGGGCGATAAGAGAACGCCTAAGGAGTACTGAAGAAAGAAAGTTGCTCATCTTAGAAGAGCAGTAGCCTCAAACAGTTAAAAAGATATTAAACTGTATTGATGAAGGATTTGAAAATATTTTTTATATTTTTGTAATATTTTGATGAAAGATATGGATGAAAGAAATTTAACGGATTTTTTTTGTAATATTTTCAGAACTTGATGATAAAGCTTTGTTTTTTAGAATGTTTTCAATGATACGTAATCTAAAAGTTGTATAATATTGTTTAGAATGTTTCCTAACCTGCCCTGAACATTTAAAATCATGAGCATTGAAACATGTATGCCTTAAATCGACTTTTTAATTGTGCTTAAATTATTATTACTACCTAGCTTCCTAAATAGCTTGCAATATGTTTATGAGAGGTTAACACGCATACATAATACGAGGTATGGCTATTAAATAACGGGACTGACGCTGTAGTGGAACGAGTGCGCATGCGCCAACCAACAATGACCAACAGCTGTGTAGTTTGAGACTTCCTCTTCAGAATGCAGTTAGTCTCGTTTCTGTAAACAACATCGTTGTGTCATAACCTTCATTTATGTAAGTGTTGTTATTTTGTTTTGCCGGAAAAATGGTTAGCGTAATAATAGAGCAACGAATTGTTATTAAATTTCATGTTAAACTTGAAAAACCGCTACCGAAACCTATAATTTAGTAAAATAAGTGTATGTCAGTGAATGTTTATCGCAGACTCGTGTTTTTGAATGGTTTAAGCGTTTTCAAGATGGTTGACAAGACGTGGAAGATGATTCGCGGCCAGGTCGTCCTTCAACATCAAAAACGGAAGACAATGTCGAAAAAGTTGCTAATTTGATTCGGTCTGACCGACGATTAAGCATTCCTGCAGTTGCTGAATCTGTAGGCATTGATAAAGAATGTGTACGGCAAATTTTACATGACAATTTGAACATACGAAAAGTGTGTGCAAAAATGGTACCCAAAAATTCTTACGATTGATCAACAAGCAGCTCGTAAAAATGTTTGTACTGACACCTTGAATGCCATTGAAAATGACCCAAATTTATTGGAAAGAATAATAACATGTGATGAATCGTGGTTTTTTACTTATGGTCCAGAAACGAAGCACCAATCCATGCATTGGAAGACCTCAACTTCACCGAGAGCCAAAAAAGCAAGAATGAGCAATTCAAAATTTAAAGCAATTATGATTGTTTTTTTCGACATTCGTGGGATTGTGTACCTTCACTGGGTTCCTGCAGGTCAAACAATTAATCAACATTACTATCTTGAGGTACTTAATAAACTACGTGAAAGAGTAATAAAAAAACGACCCGAAATGTGGAAGGGCAAATCATGGATTTTGCACCAAGACAATGCACCAGCTCATTCCGCGTTATCTGTCAAGCGGTTCCTGACCAAGTACAGCATCCCAGTGTTAGAACATCCACTTTACTCGCCAGACCTAGCACCATGCGACTTTTATCTTTTCCCTAAGGTGAAATCTGCATTGAAAGGTACGAGATTTGAATCCGTAGAAGCTGTTCAAGAAAAAGCGGCAAGACTCCTGAAAGAGTTGACAGAAGATGACTTTCAGCATTGTTTCCAACAATGGAATATTCGCATGGAGCGTTGCAGGGATAGAGAAGGGGTGTATATTGAAGGTGATAATAAGTAATTATGTTTAAAATGAAAATAAATTTTTTTACAATATTAGTCCCGTTATTTAATAGCCATACCTCGTATGTACATTAGGGACTAAACAATTAGGAAACTAAAAGAACCATTTGAGATATGATGATAGTAGCTAAACAATACCTATCATGTAGTAATAATATAAACCCGTAAATATATTTAACAAGACTATAACGTTCTTGTTCCATTGTGTTCCATACGTGTTTTAGATAAACAAAAAGAACTCAACCATTCCGAAAAAGGACGAAGAATGATACCAAATTCTTGAGGACATACAAGAGACTGGAAACATACTTTAACCATCTTTCACACTACCATGGTTTTGTTAAAAGCTCTCACTGGTCGATAAAAAATTACCGGAGTGAAAATGTTTAAACGAACACCAAAGACAAATACAAATCCCAGGCCGGCAGCACTCTATGTAATCTAGCATCTTTATCGATTTTTTTGCAGAAAACAGTTTCAACTCTAAAGCGTTTAAAATATACTGTTTTTAAATAATTATATTACAAAATATTCACAGAGTATCTATAAAATTACTGCCAAACAAATTATAAAATGTGAAAGTCTTGTTATACTGAACATGTCAAGAAATAATTCCTATTTCACATTATATTTTATAATTTGTTGTAACTAAGTATATATGTATATATATATATATATATATATATATATATATATATATATATATATATATATTTACAGAAACAGGTTATTCTCTTCTTAACAAATAAACCACGGTATATTGGTTTTAAACATTTATAAATTTTCGTGTATCTAGGTACACTTCTTCAGATAAATATACATGTATAAATATTTACATAAATTCTCATATATATATATATATATATATATATATATATATATATTACTCTATAATTTAGTAACTTAATTATTTTAAATATTAGTCAGGAATCTTTTAAATTGAAATATATATAAATAAATATAAATGTAACACAATGTTTAACACACCAATTTAACAAAATACAAAAACACAAAGTATATAAAATAAAAACACCTTTATGTAAATGTAAAATAAAAAGTTTCATCTCATTTTTATAAACTAGACATAATTAGTGTATTCAGGACTTCTTAAAACTATCAAGCTGAACCATTTTAATAAGCTTTTTAAAACACAAAAATTACTAAAAATTATTTTTCTATTGCAAAATAATAATTTTAATGTCGGAATATGATGGCTGATAATCAAATCTGCAATAAAATATAACACATATCAATGTAAATTAATGCTATTCTAACTTTTTTGTGGTTTTATAGTTATATGAAGTTACTCTTTAGTTAAATTAAAAGTAAAAATGTAGTTACTTAGCATGTTTTATTCTATGTTCTCTAACTAAAAACAACAATAACAAATTCCAAAATTAGTCTAGTTTATTACAGTTAAAGCCCAACTGTTTAAAAATTTATATTTGCACCAGGACAAACCGTTGGCTGAGCCACATTATTACACAGACATGTAGAATAACCCACCAGTCATTAATAAATAGAATCCCAATTGCTCTGTGCAGCAGTAGATATGATAGAAAATAAGGGTAATAAATCGCTGGCCCTGTTGAAATTTTTAACGATAAAGCTTAAAAATTTTAAAATTTTAACCGTGTAAGCTTATACTCTGGAAAAATTTATGTCCATTGAAGTATAAATTATAGTAATAGGTTATAAACTCAAAATTTACAACTTCATCTATTCATTTAACGTCATCTCTTCATTAAGGGACATTGTAATTTCTGCCATTTATTACGTAATTTAGCTGCATTGTAAATATTTATCTTTCATTAGGAGATTTTTTTTTAATTACCTGACTGCTAAATGAAGCATATATATTCAAAGCATTATTCAAGAAATATTTTTACTACATAAGAGAAAGTTTATATCCTTATACGATTACTTACACTAAATATTCATTTTCACTTCTAAAACTTCACTCTTATATAATCCCAAATGATATACAGGATAAATTATGTAGGACTAATGTAGATCATGAAGTGGTTTTGGAGTAGCTGGAATAAGAAAAAAAAATATGAAGAGCATTGTAAAATATACAATTACAGATATTTACAATAGATTACTGCAATAGAGATACCTTCATATTTTTAATGAATGCATAGAGAAAATATAAAACGAATTCTTTTTTTATTATTCCGAGGTAATGAGTCAATACATACATTCTTTGAAACTAAACAGTCATTAGGAACACAAATTATTATTAGGTTCACTAAATATACATGCCTAAAACTTTTCTCACTCTCAGATCGATTTAAAATGAAATTTACTTTAGTACGAGAGATATGTCGTAGCATAAGTATGCAATAGAATTATTTGAGTTGTTCTTTGAAACAATATTAAAAAGCATAAGAACATTTTAGTAGCCTTCAGATTTATGAAAACGTAACAGGTTTTAATGTATTAGTTTACCGCATTGCAAAATGTTGTACCTAACAATTCAAGTAAATACGATTGTACCTGAAGAGTTATAACTCCTGAGCTAAAGAGTATTGAAAAATTAAACAAAAGAAAAATTCAGCAGCGTATTACAGGTTTTTTTTCTGTAATTTAAATTGAAATACTAACGAAGTAGTTTTGTTTATGATTGATTAGACTTTGATTTAGATTGCACTAATGTTGCTATATATTACAAAATTATTTTCATGAAACGGAAAATATAATGTAGTTTATGTGGAATGTTTTAAGGATTTTTACATTTCTATGGATTTCAGTACGGCATTGATAACTGTAATACTTATATTGTGCGATTTTTGTATCGAGTAAACTATGGGATAGTACCAAACAAAATGGGTCCAACCATTTTTTGTTTCATAAAATACTAATAATTAACTATTACATTGAAACAGTTAAACATAATTTAGTTGGGCTTTTTTAGAAGTTGTCAGTTATTATACACTACTTTTCTCACTCTTAGTATTTATGCTACTACCGAATACCGGGAAATTAGCTGTGATATATAGGTAAGAAAATGGTTTTCTTAATAAAATTCTATGAATTAATGAATATTTATTTATTTCCTTATAGATACAAAGATCTCAACATACATGAAAAACAGGAAATGATCTCCACATGAGCGTAGCCTGTGTGTGGAGATCGAGACGCGATCAGCAGCATCAATATGTACTCACCAACATAATAAGTAATGTAAAATATGGAAAAACAACGTAATGACAACATTAAATGCAAATTATGTATACTCGTAATATAATAAAAAAACATATACATCATAGCTACAACAAATGAAGTGTTTGACAAGAAGATGACAATGAGATAACGACCGCAGAAATGGTAATGTGATAATGGATGATTAATAAATTTAATGACAACAAGAGTATAAACAGAATTTATCCAAAATAAAAATATTATTCGGTTTATTAGGAGACTTGGAACCTCACACACTTATACACTCACGCAACACATAACCAACATAATCCCTCTCTCTCCCCTCTCTCTCTCTCTCTCTCTCTCTCTCCTCTCTTCTCTCTCTCTCTCTCTCTCTCTCTCTCTCTCTCACTCTCTCTCTCTCTCTCTCTCTCTCTCTCTCTCTCTCTCCCTCCCTCCCTCTCTCACTCAATCACTCTCACTCTCTCTCCCTCCTTACTCCCCTTTACTTTTATCTCCTTCTTACTGTCCCTACATTTGCCACCATCAAAAGACACTCTATCAACTCTCAATCCTACAAAGTTACAACATCATGACACCAACCCATTGTCAATGCTCCCGATGAACGAACATAGGTTCTAAAATTAAGCTAATGTGAATGCAAAGAAGTTATAACATATTCTAACTCACCTATGTTTCTATGACCTGTGTACGTCAGATTCAAAATTCATAAAGCCGTTCAATACATTGCAAAATATTAAGTTGATTCATATATGCTCGCTTTAGCTACATGGAGAATTAAAAACAACCCAAAGCGCAAATATAACTGAGAATATTCCAGTGGGATTTGTTTTGTATAGTAATCATCAATATGCGAGATATGAAAGTATTTAAAAGATCAACAAACATAAATATCTGTTTAATTTGAATCACGTTACTATTTTCGTAATATATTTTTATATATTTTTATTTATTTATACCCAATAATATATGCACTGGTCTAGTTATTTATCCTGATGAATTGTATATAATACCAGTATGTAAACTGCGTACTTTTAATGTCATGAGATAGTGAGAGCAGAAATTATGATTTATGGACAGTAAAAATTACTCACTGTAGGTCCTGGTCCTCTCTCTCTGAGCCTCACATCCTGTTCCTTGTTCGGTGGTCCTCCGAGGTGCTGTGATTAGACTGACTTTTAAATTTAATACAGAACAGTTCAAAAATTAAATTTTTTCGAACTTTTCTATTGTTTTTTCCATGGATATAAGTAATTTTAATGTGTACTGCTGTAGGGGACATATCACATGGGATCTTTTAATAACAGCGTAAATATATCTTCTACAAGGAACGTTCCTATATATACAAAACCACAAGATTTAGTTGTATTTATTTTCTATTCTAGGTGCCAAACATTTACCAGTAGAAGCTATCAGCCTAGAATTTCGTAAAAGTGATAAAATTTTTAATCCTAAAATGAAATTGATCCTCAACCAACACTAGCTTTGGTCTGGTAATAAAAGAAGTAAAAAAATATGAAGCAATATATTTATCTAAAATAATTATTTTATTACAAACATTTAAATCCAACCGTCAGACACGTAAGTGGTAGTTATATCAGACAACGATATGGAAAGACTAAATTAGCCATTTTCAGCCAAGTATCTGTACCGATATTGTCCAACATTCCAGTTTTTATATTTATACAAAGAGAAATTAAATTTATGTTTTAATTCTGCCCTCATATTTAAGCTAAGATTTCTGGTTTAACGGTACAGAGCTTGGGAGAAAAGACTGCACTGGGCAGTTTTTATGACTTCCGGGGGTTTAATTACCTTAGGGGATTATCTGGTCATACTGGTAAATTCGGGGGGGGGGGGGTAATGTTACTGGGTGTTAACACAAACCTGGTTGTCTTTTAGAGGTGTTTGTGAACATAAATCAATTCTCCCTGTCACTATCCACTACTGACTAAAATATCCTAAATGTGCAGTTGTTTTTAGGTGTTTAATAAACACGATAAATATTTTACCACTGAATGTGATTTCCAAGCTTACTAAACGATATGAGGCAAAAATCTACTGAACCTTTTTTATAGATCTAATATTTTTCTAGTTACTAAGAGATAAATATTTTAGCTCCGATCAACGCTTCGGCTGATATCGACTCCAAAAACAAGATTTTCACGTAAAATCATAAAATATTTTCATTTAAAAACGTTTTTCCGGCCGAACCATTGTAGTTAGGGCAAAAAGTCACAGAACCTTTTGTGTAGATTACATAATTTCATAGTTCTGTTATAAATCTTATTTTGAGCTAAGACCAACGGTTTGGTCTTTCCTGAGCCAGGAATATACATTTTCACGTAAAAATTAGAAAAACTTTGCTTTCAAACGCATTTTGCGGCTAAAACAATAGTAGATAACGTTAATGGTACTGTTTTGTAGATCATGTCATTTCCTAAATCTTACTTCTCTTCTGTTTTGAGCTACAGCCATTTTTTGGCCGTTATCGAGCACGGAATCTAAATTTTGTCGTAAAAATTCAAAAACTTTTCCATTTAAACGCGTTTTGTGGTTAAATACCGATGGAGGTAGAGCAAAAGGTCACTGTACCTTTTTCGTAGTTTGCTTCACTCCACACTAGCGTTTCTTTGTTAGATCCAAACTGCGACCTACGGTTTAGACGCTACAGGGCCTTAAAAAAATGTCTACAAGCGGAAAATTCCAAAATTCGACAACATATTCGATTTTGAGAGCTTTTTTTGGGATGACCTGGTAGAGATGCGGAAAAAACTAATGTGCCTATTTTGTAGATCAGACAATTTACTAAATCCCTTAAGAATTAGATTTAAGCTACAACTAACGGTTTAGTTGGTAGAAGGCTCGAAAGCAAAATATTACACCATTTTTAACCAGTTTCAACCGGTTTTTACGACAAAAAGTGACTGTACCTTTCTTGTTAGAAATCAAATTTTGTCATTGGTTTCAGATACAACCTCTGGTTTAGTCGGTACAGACATTGGGAGAAATTACTGCACTAGTCGGTTACTGTGAATTGAATAAAGTAAACAAAACAAGTAATACCTTTATCAGATTATTAAGTTGATCAGGGAGTTTAATTTCATCAGGAGTTCATCTACCAGGAAGTTCCCTTGAGGGCGAAGGGGTTATAAGAACGCATGGTACTTTTCTGGGAAATGTATCTCTAAACTACGAGAATATGTGTACAGTTTTTTTTACAAAAAGAAACGTAAATCAGGGTGGTTAAATTACTTAGGAAACTATCATTCCACATTTAGAGTGTTGAAAATGAATCAATATTTCATTAAATTAGTTAGTAATTACTCTGTCCCTATCTGCTATTGGCGCTTAGCTATCGCTCAGCCTATTTCCAATGTGGGGTCGCATTCACTCGTCAACCTATTTAAGCAATTTAAAACTGAATCTGGAATGAATTACACAATATTAGTCTCATATAAATTTAAAACCCCAAAAATTGCCAATTCACGACAAATATTTTACTTATTAAAAGGGCTTACTAAAGTATACAACAAAAAGTTATATGTCCTTTTTTGTTAATGCTATCAATAGCTAGTCAAGAAAGTTTTTACATTCAACCTAGGACCAACGATTCGGCCGCTATCGACTCTATAAACAAAGTTCTCACGTCAGAATTACAAAATATTTGCATTTGAATGCGTTTTGCAGCCAAACGATTGGCGATAGGGTAAAAAAGAACTGAAGCCTTTTCGTAGATCACATGATTTCTTAATTCCAATACTGCATATTTTATGGGCTGCAATGAACCGTATTGCCGCAATCGAGCCCTGTCACTAAATTTTCACGTGCAATTTACATAAATGTTGCACATAATCACATTTTCTGCTGAACTAACAGAGATAGGGCCAAAAGTGACTGGAACTTTTTTGTTGATCACGTAATTTCATAATTTGCTTTTTTTGAGCTATGGCTAACCGTTTGGCGGTTACCGGGCCCGAAATCTAATTTTTAACATGTCTAAAGTTACAATTATTATGCACATAATCGCGTTTTGCGGCGTAACCAAAAGAGATACAGCAAATTATTACTGAACCTGTTTTGTAGATGACATCATTTTTTTATTTAATTGGTGAATTAGATTTGAGCTGCGACCAACCGTTCGGCCGCTATCGGGCTCTAAACTTTATTTTAAGCGACAAATTTATGGAATGTCACATTTTCCCTCGTTTTGTCGCTTAACCACAAGAGATAGGACAAAAAGTCGCCAGACCATTTTTGTAGTTTTTGGTCAAATCTGAGCTAGCTTCAACGGTTTGCCCACAATCAGGTTTACAAAAAAGTCCTGCATGGGTGAAAAATGTGCGAATTTCTCGAATTGTTTTACGGGATTTAAAAGTAAAAATTCCCAGTTTTCAGACTGTTCCTGTGGGTTATATAGCAAATACTATCTGCTTGCCAAGTTTCAAGTTTCTAGCACATCTACAAGTGTGTTTGAATTGGTATCTACTCGTATATGTCAGTCGGTCGGTCAGTTTCACAAGAGGCTGTGTATTATATATGGGGTTAGAAATACACACATCACGGCATAAAAGGGAACTAGCTGTTGATTGGTCACTTATCTTAACTTCTCAAAAATGTTTTTTTGTACTGTAATTCACTTTAATCAAAATAAGGACTTATAATCTGACAATTTTTACAGCGGTTCTCGTATTATTACATTATCAACAAAGAATGTTTGATAACTACGGAGTACCTCAGATTTATTTAAAAATAATCTCTAAATATAAAAATGAATTAAATTTATAAAGTTATATATTTTGTGTCATTTTATCGCACACTTTTTTATTTAAATAAATACCTAATATATTAATAGTTTAAAGCATTTATAGCTAATGTATCAATTACATATGTAGAATTATGCATTGCATTTTATACATCTAAGCCAGTAATGCAGGGTGTAACACGGAAGTTAAATTAATAGATTCTGCGTCAGTTCTTTGAACGTGAGATAAAACCTTGCATTGTAATTACTAAGTAGTTTTGTAAATTTGGAAGATGATACGACATTATACAGATAACGTTAACAAGATTAGTTTCTTGGAATGTCCCTTTTAGCCAGGTTTTATCTCGCATACGAAACGTATTCGCAAATATATACTTTAATAATTAAAAAAAATAAAATTATATGTAATATTGCTTATTAATTTTTACATCAGTCTGTAAAATATAAGATTAACAAATGTTTTTAACACTATGGCAAGTATTATTTAGCTTGACAATGAATACGCTTAGTAATGAAAATCATTGACGGAGGTATTTCTTAATTTAATTTCCAAGAGAAAACAGTACAATTTCTGCAGGAGAGAATATGTACACCTATCTATACTCTGAGAAGTTGTTGATCTTATAGTTTCACGTTGCAGTCCTGAGACACCTTCAGTGTAATTTGACTACATTACAAACTCAATTTAAAGGCTTGTTTTAATGGAGCTAAACTCAACATACACAGCCATTTCCACCATATCTGCGTTATGGAAGAATAGGTGGGTTCTCCGTGCTTTTGGATCGTGTCAGTCAACATCGTAGTGCACTCAGTTGTGCACCTGATGAGACATGAGGATACAGGGTGCGTTATGAAAGTAATGAGCATATTCAGGAAAAAACAGATTTATTCATCCTAATGGTACAAATAGACAAAATACTTCAACATTGCCTCCTCCTGCAATACACCTGCGTAGACGATTGCTTGGAAAGCACCCTGGAACTCCTCGACTGGAATGCCTCTCAGGAGCATTATAAATTCCGCTTGGATGTTCTCCACCGACTCAAATTCCTTTCATCTCAGCTCTCTCTTCAGTCGGTAATACAAGACTATCACACGGACCTATGGGGCTGTAAGAAGGTTGGGACAGCACGGGATTCTTGTCTGGGTAGGGTAGATGGTAACGACGAAGGCCGTGTGGCTGTGAGCATTTTTGTTGTGGACCTTGAAGATGACTTTAATATCAGGCCGGACGCGGGCGATTTGGCGCTTCAGTCTTGAGCGCCTTCAGATAAAAGACTGCGTTGACAGTTTTTCCTGGCGATACAAACTCAAAATGGACGATATCTCGAACTTCAAAGAAGACTATCAGCATTATTTTGATACGAGATTTGCTCATGTGCACTTTTTGGGGTTCGGGAGAGTATTGTGTGAGCCACTGGGAACTGTGCCTTTTTAATTGAAATATGTACTGATGCTGTTGTATATCTTAAATGTGTGCTGAGGTGTTTAAGTTGACGCATTAATCTCCAAAACTACTTATTCTAATTCTTGATGAAACAGAAATTAAATTATTATAAGTTACGGAGAGAAATTTTAATGTTTGGATGTTTAGAATTTTATTTTTGAAAATAATTTGGCATTCAAAATACTATATAATTTTACTTTGCCCGTTATTACCTCTTGTACTGTGAAGGAGATCTCTGGCGTGAATTTTAGTAACTAATATAATGAGTTAAAACTTTTAGAACACAGTATGTCACAATTTGTTGGTACCAAGTTTTTAATTATTGAATTATACCAATCAAACAAAAATTGGTTATTGTTTTATATGATAAATAAAAATCATTGACTAATTTAAACTCATTACGAAAATTTTTCTTACTAGAAATGCTAGAAATATTGCTGGAAAACACGAGTAAGAAAATGTTTCTCATTACCAGCTATATATATATACTTTTTTTCATAAAACTACATGAAAACTTCCAATATATGTTTGTGTCCGATGGGTATTAAATAATGTAAACTGATTCTCCCTGTACTCTTTGGGTACTGAGAGGATTAAACACAGCACAAATTAGTGTCTTTTACTTAAAACATAACAATAAATTGAATTACATACTTCTGTTAGCACTACATATGAACTATTGTGGTGATTCGTGTTGTGAATAGTAGTCGTTAAAACTAGGATGTAAACTGCTTTGGGTAACGAGAAATAGTAAAAACTATGAATTATATTGAATTAAAGTAACTCATCCTTGTAAGTCCTGATGCTGGTTCTGCTTCTGGCCATCACATCGTGTTCGTGGTGCTACTTCCGTGATTACCTGTGAATTAAGCGAAGTTTGAAAAATGCGGCGACATAACACTTTATAATTATTAAATAAAATAAATTATAAATGTTACGTTGTTTCCATAGATATGAAATTATATTTTAAGCAACCTGCTGCTTACTTTTCACCTGCCCCATATATTTCTGACGTCACGACTACTAATACAGCTAAAAAGAACGCTTGTTGTCTGATTACACCAATACATATATTTAAGGACACAAACGTGGGAATAAAACATAATTATTATAAAGGTTTTAATAAGATTGTTCCCTGTCTCAAGTTACAATGTATTTGCTATATTATTATTGTTTAAAATCAATATCCAGAGATCCTATACAACACGATATTTTATACTACTCCTACTTAGTCTAAAATTATGTAATTTCTATCTTTCTGAAAAATATTATAACAAATGACATAAGTATAATAAATAAATAATGATATAATATTCATTATAAAACAAAATTTTTGAAGATTTTGTTGTATTTTTAGAAGATTGACACACAATCACGCAAAACTTATTGAAGATATGTGCACATTTGATATGTTCAATACTAAGATATACTTACAATACTTCAGCATACTAATAATAAAAAATACAATAAAAACGTACTGATTAAATTATTTTTTAAGTGTATTTTTACTCTATTAATAGGAAACGTGGCATTTATCATCTGATCGTGTTACAGAGCCCAATGCATTCCAATATTTTGTATTTATATGTATAAATATTATCAGTTGTTGTATTAGAATGTAAACGGTAATGTAAAGTACGATATAGTTTTACGTACATGCAGCAATAAGGCATTAACCTAATTTGCATATTATAGTATCTAATAATGTCCATACGTTTAGCTTATTGGCCATATCCCAAAACGTAATAATTAGGTGTTAGGGGAGGCTCACTAATAAATATAATATCACAGATTAGAAATAAGGCACCAGAGATATTATTACTTACTTATTAGTCAGCGTATCACGTAACAAAGGCACATTGTGCGAGAATCCTATTCACTATTTTATTATCATATCCTGGTAATGGATTCCTTACAAAGCCTTAAAACAATGGGAGCTCGTAAATGAGTATTGCATTTCTAAGTTTTTTTTAAGCGAGTTTTATAAATTTCAGACACAATCGTTACTGATATAGCGTATATAAAATACACAACCAGGATGCAAGAGACCAACTCGGCATCACGTGCGTGTAATAGAAACTCACGTGTTCCAACACGTCTGAAACTCTTCTTATAAAACTTTCACGTTGACTGTATCACTTTGACACAGTTATAGTAAATCTTAACAGTAACATGGACATCACCTCTAATAACAAGTTTGGAAATGAAAATAATTTAAATAATATAATTTAACAATGATTTTCTGTTAAACTTATTTTTTTTAATAACACGTACTACTAGCTCTTCTAATGACTGCTTTAAAACAATAAAAACTTAAAATAAACCTAGAGCTAATATACATTTAAAGTCCTTATGCTAGTTACGTTATTACATAGTTGTCGAAGTCGTTACGTTTCTCAATAACATCGACGAATACAATGTTCTCGATAGTTAGGAATCAAATATGATATGACCTTAAAAGTCGAGTGAACACAAAAGTATTTATTTAATATAGTGTTTTTCTCTATGAATTCAAAAGTATGCATACACATCCTCAGTTTCCCATAAGAAAAGTTTGAAGCTCTTTAAAGATCTAGTTTGCAATTTAAACTCTTTTCTTTTAAAGCTAACGCAGTTCTACAGTTCTGTGTATAAACCAAGCTGTGGTGGTAATCTCACCAACTAGTTGAATAAATTAAAATATACGGACTATTATTATTCTCAAATGTTTACAAAACCCTTTATATAAATCATTGAGCTTAAAAAATAATAACGCAATACGTTCTGAATTGTAATCCTAAATGAGCTAACACTTACTAAACTAAAATTATTTCCAATATTTACACTGCTATAAAATGCCTGAAAAATTTATATCAGACACATTTAAGTAAGTAATTCTCTTTGTAATATTTACACTTTTTATAAAATATGTGTGAATGGATCTTAAAACATTTGGGGGTTTACAATAGAACATAGTTGTAAACTGATTCTTTCTGTGCACTTAGTGTACTGAAGGGATATAAAACCATAGATCTAAAATCAAGTTCTTTCAGTTCGTTCACAAAACATACGAAAGTTATTGGTTGATCAAGATAAAACAAGAAAATAACCTTATTATAAAATTCATTAAAATTTGTTTTATGCAAACTCGTTATAATTACATTGGAACTTTTTCACTGCTTTCGCTGTGGATATTTATTTCTAAATATAAGATATAAATTGCTTTCAATAAGAAGAATAATCGAAGAAAAACTTCGAAAGAAGAAAAGTAACTCATGTATAAGTCCTTGTCTCGATCGCGGTCTACGCCAGTGTACTCCGCGTGTAGATTATCCACGTCCTGCGTGTTAAACGATTTAGAACATTAAACGGAACAATTAAAAGTCCTGGTCCTTATCAAGCTCTTGGCATTTGCACTTGTTCCTGGTCGTGCTTCTCCAGCCTAACGTGGCGTGAGTTGAACGAATTTTTTAAATAACAGTATTGAATTTTTAAAAATCTTGGTAATACTTGTTCTTTCTTGTTTCTATGGATATTTAAAAGATACAATATGTCAACTGTTGTATGTTTCATCTGTTTCTTTTGTATAATTTTACCCGTCACTTGATTGTTTACTATTAACAAGACACTATTAACAGGCAAATCTGAGGGAGAGGGATCTTAGTGACCGAGATCTTTTAAAGGCCAGGAAATTCCATAGTTGTAATGTTCCCAGTGGCTGTAATCTCTTAGAGGGAGGAAGCTCTTAAAAGCTGAGAGGTCTCAGAACTCTCATTCTGATAATTCTTTCTTCTGCACACAAATACTGGAATAAAACATTTTTATATAAATATTTCCTGTTGTATATTATGTTGGTAATACATTGCAACGTAGACACACTTGCTATGAATATGTATCTTTAGGACTGTTTACGGTACTGATATCTAAAAACGTAAGTAGATTTTGTGGTATTTGCTTTTACCTAACTAACAAGTATTATATAGCAGAGTGCATTTTAAAAGTTTAATAAGGAATTATTACATATCATATTACACAAATGTCTGACTAAGATAATTATATACACGCTTGGTTCAGAATTTTAAACGTTTATTTATGACGAACAACTCGTGTATAATAGATTACTTTTAGATGACGCAATATAAAAAAGGTTTAATGAAAAGTATACTATTAAAGCTAACTTTTTAAATTGCAACTGATTTTCAGTTTGTGCATTCAGAATCAAATATATAAATGTAATAATATATTTATTTACAGTATACTTTGATTTAACATGAAAAGATCACTGATACATTGTTTAAAACCAGACTACCAGTGCCAATCTAGTTTTTGTTTGTAAGGTACATATGCAATTACATTTAAAAAATTATTTTATCTTTTAGTGACACTCGTACACATTGTTTCCGTTTCGATCTAAAGATATTTGTTTCTATAGACTAGTAAATATTAGTCGTCCCAAACTTACAATTACTCAAGTAAAAAGTAAATCTTTCGAACCAATGTACCGGAAAATACCCATGTACCAAGTTACGCAAATACTCTCTTATAATGAAGAGATAATAAATAACGGTTAGATTGAATCATATTAATAAGCAGGATGCTGTTCTTCAAGCTTAGTAAAAATCTCAGTTTTTATAAATTTTGACAAAACTAAACTATGTTGAATAACTCCATGGAAAATTAGGTTCATTGAGTTACCGTTTCTGTATTGTTTTAATTAATTTTGCCATAAAAGTTTGCTGGTATAGGGTATCAGTCAACATAGTAAAAATTAACTAAGCTAATGCAGCTCAGACATTGGTTATCACACAATACACTCCCATACTCGTTTGCATAATTAGTAGAAGTCAGGTGATGTCCCCTTCAATTATATACAACTTAAAATTAATGTTTTCGATTGATTAAAACATAACGTTAATTTAACTACATAACGTCCTTATTCAACAAAACAATAATTAATATGATCATGGTAAGAATGAGATGATTGTTTAAAATGAATAATTTTTATTTATTTACCTTTAAAGGTAAATAAATAAATCATAATCTTTATTAACTTTATTAAATTACTTAATTTAATCTATCCTTTATTTAATTTCTTTAAAGAATCATAAATAAACTATCTTGATATAAAAATTGAAAACTGCAACAAAATATTTTTCAAATATTTTGATGTTTGAAAACATAATTTTAATTTTGTTTCCTTAAAAATATATTTATTGTACACGCTTTTGACCGTTTTTAAGTTTTTATTTTAGTTCCCAAAACTATTCTTAAATAATACATCGGATTAGAGTTTAACAAAAATGTTAAATGTATCGATCTGCATTATTTCTCTCACACACATAAATAATAGCAACTCACCTAGATTGGCCGAATAGTGGTCTGTATATTGTCTGGAAATCTACGTCTAACAGATAGTTCGAAGTGTATTGATCTGTGAAAAATTAAATTATTACTTTTAACCTTTGACGTCCTCCTATTAAGCCCTAAAAACTGACACGCCTTATCGTTTTTTTTATTTTTTTGTAAATTCCTTTATATATTTCCAGGATGTGCGCATAGTACAGTGCACATTGGCTTTAGACTCCTCTACTAACAAATCCATTTTCGACAAGCGGCTCCAGCTCCGACTCTTTCGCCGAAAAGCCGACGGACGGACACCAACGCAGGCGAAGACATGGACGTCGAGCGAGGGCCACACATTCCTCCCATCATCCTGGACGTCCCCAAAGGATGGGCCAGCCATGCTGTTACCATCAAACAGCTGGTTGGGGGCAATCTGCACCGCTTGGACGCTACGGCTTAAGACGAGCACCGTGGCCCACTTTGGGCAACTACAAAGGTACTTACAGGAACAGGGGCTGAAGTTCCACACTTTCGGCATGATCACTGAGCGCCTCCTCAAGGTGGTGATCAAAGGTCTCCCAGCCACCCTATCGCCGGAAGAGGTCGTCGAGGCTTTCTAAAGAGATGGCTATGGCATCGTGGAGGCCAAGCTCCTGAAGACAAGACGTGGACAACCGACCAGCCTGTGGCTCATCACCCTCCGTGGAGGCGATGGGCTCCAGCCTCCTACTGATGTCTACACCGCCCGGACTCTGTTATTCTGCAGGCTGGAGGTCAGGAAGTACATCAGGCCTAGTGGACCAGTCCAGTGCCACCGATGCCAGGGGTTTGGGCATGGCTCCAGCCACTGCCACCGTGAGCTCCGCTGCGTACGATGCGGTGATAATCATCCGTCCAGCCTCTGCCCGAAGGAAGCTTCAACCCCGGCCAGATGCTGCAATTGTGGAGAGGCCCACTCTGCCAACTACCGTGGGTGTGTCACCTTCAAAAACGAGAAGCAGCTCTCGTATGCTGCCGTTGCCAGGAAGGTTCAGAGGCCTGTACCTTCCAGGATTGAGCCTCCTAAGCCTCGAGAAGCTCCTGCTCCTGCCCCTCCTGCCACCGTAGATGACACCGCGGAGCCCTCCACTGAAAACCGGGAGGAAGACGACTTCGAAATGGTAAGGCGTCACTGTCATCACCCAGCTCGGAAGCCGGAAAATCGGGTGGCTCGTTCTCGTTCAACTCCGAAGACCTCAACCTCCGAGACACGTCAACCCCTTGCCTCTCATCAACTAAGGAACCCAACAATCGAGGACACTCCTGCCTCTGCCAGACCAGCACTACCTTAGCCCACACCGAGATCTCGTGCTGAGCCACCTAAGCCTGCTTCAAGCCCTGAACTACAAGCCCATCCGCCCACACAAAACATCACTCCGACTTCTCACCCAGCTTCCCTCCTGCCTCAGTTAAGACTAAATCAGATTCTTTCTCAGCTGACCAACATAGTGGCGTTGATGTCATGCCTAATGGACATGTTGTCCGCCACCGTCCATGGGTAATCTGAGAGTTGTCAGCTGGAACGCCGACGGGCTGGCAAACAAGCGGCTGGAACTCGGTCAGCTACTAACTGAAATGGATGTGGACGTCGCTCTTCTACAGGAGACTCACTTCAGGGCAACAGATCGCTTCAATATCCCCAATTACCAGATATACCGCACCTATAGGCAGCTGCAGAACATTCGACCCGGCGGAGGCTCGGCGATTATGGTGCATCGGCGAATGACCTATCGTCTCCTGGCAGCAGTCCCGGCCTCAGGAGCTGAGATCACCCGGATTGCCATCCACTACAGCGGAGCCGAACTGGAGATTGCCTCCGTCTATAATCCACCTAGAAACACTCTGCAAACTCGCTGCCTTGATGCCCTGCTGCGTCCTGGTTCCCCACTTGTTGCTGGGGACCTCAATGCAAAGCATCTGGACTGGGGATGCCGGAACACCAACTCCAACGGCAGAAGTCTCCACCGTCTCCTGGACAACCGACTCCACATCCAACTACTGACACCTGAGGAGCCCACGCACTACAATCACAATGGACTGCACCTCCCGGACATACTGCACATCGGTCTAGCTGGCCCGCTGGACAGACACATCGAGGTGTTTGCAGTGTCTGATCTCTCGTCAGACCATGTGCCAGTTGTCTTCGACCTCTCGGACGACGGAGCGCCATCATATCCTCCTACTCGTCCCACCAGGAGCAACTGGCACCAATTTGCAAACCAACTCGCTGACAGACCCCGGCCACCTCCAACTCCTGCCGAGTCACCGGACCAGCTAGACCGACAAGTACACGACTTGACTTCCATCCTCCAAGAAGCTATGACAGCCTCGTCATCTCCTCTCTCCCGGACTGACATCACTCCACCTCTACCCGAGGAGTTGAGAGAGGAGATTCGCCTTCGTCGCAGACTGCGAAGGGAGTATCAGCAGTCCCGATGTCCCCACGCCAAGCAGACCTTCAACCTCCAGGCCAGGAAGTGCTCTCGTCTCCTGGCTGAACACAGAGCGGCTGCGTGAGATGACTTTGTGGAACATCAAGCTGACGGTGGTGACGGCGGCATCTGGAAAATCTCCAGGGCACTTCGAGGGGAGAAGAAGACCAACCGACCACTTCATGGAGAGCGTGGTATTGTCTACTCCCCTGGAGATCGAGCAGAGGCCTTCGCCGACACCATGGAAGACCAATTCTCCCTACACGCGGATGTCTACGACGAGGACACGTGCGAAATGATTAAAAACTTCCTGGAGGAATACCAACCTGACGAAGACGACCTACTGCCCACTGTGACTATACTTGAAGTGCAAGACCACATTCGCCATCTTGGCGAGATTCTTCCTCCTGCCTATGCTCTCCAAGATTCTGGAGAAGATCGTCTTGGCGAGATTCCCTGAGGAGTTCTTCACGTCTATCAGGACAGAACAATTCGGCTTCCGCACCGGCCCCTCCACCCCCCTTCAGCTTCGCAGAGTCCTGAACAACATCACCGGAGCTGTAGGAAGGCAGCACCATTCCACTTCGGTCCGAAAAGACGTGAGCAAAGCCTTCGACAAGGTGTGGCACGAGGGAGTGCTCTTTAAGCTGTCATCGTCTTCATTGCCTGGCAGCATTTTCCGGCTGCTCCGCAGCTATCTCCACCTCCGGACCTTCTCCGTCAGCGTTGCACGATCCACCTCCACGACCCGCCCAGTGACATCTGGTGTGCCACAGGGATCAGTCCTCGGCCCGATCCTGTACCTGTGGTACACAAACGACTTTCCGGTCGCTCCGAGAGTGCAGCTCTCCCTGTACGCGGACGATGCGCTCCTCACGGCCACTTCTACCAACCTGAGGATGGCTGGGTTATACATCCAGTGGCAGCTGCACCTACTGGAGACCTGGTTGAACAAGTGGAGGATCAAGGTCAACGTTGGCAAATGTGAAGCCATAAGCTTCACGAGGACAAGGACGCAAGCGGACGGCCGTCACCTGTCACTCAACGGCAACGACATACCGAGGAAGACTTTAGTCAAGTACCTGGGGGTACTCCTGGACTCCAAGCTGATCTTCACATCCCACGTCAAGAGGACCTGTGGCCAAGCGAGGAAGGGCTTCGGCAACATCTGCCTCCTGCTCAACTCCACGAACCTACCGACCAGGACGAAGGTCCTGCTCTATACGGCTCTGATACGACCAGTGCTCACATATGCGGCCCCAGCATGGTACCACCTACCTGCAAGACCGCAAGGAGGCAGTAGCTCGCTGTCCAGAGCGTGTCTCCGGCGGGCTACTGGGTCGCCCTGGTTCGTGAGGAACACCGTAGTCAGGGCTTCGTCCAACGTCCCTACCATCAGGAGCTTCGTAGAAGGCCTGACATCGAGCCTTGAGGAAGCTGCAGATTCCTCACCGTGGGATCTCATCCGTGAGCTTCGCGCCCAGGAGGTCCCCCAACTGCGTCTTCCCATGGATGACTGATGACATCGACTACAACTTCGACTGCACCACGACACTTCATCCCACTGACAGGTATCGAAAGCTACTAGGGCTTTGACCCTCGAGACACAAGGCAAAAGCCTAACCGGCAGAGGCCTTGAAAGATGTGGGGGATCCACCCCCCCCCACAGTCACAGCGACTTGGACTTGGACTTGGATAGCTTGGTCGATGTGTCGAAATTAATTAATTGTTAACTTATTCTTTCTGTACACTTATAGTACTGAAAGGTTTTAAAAACACAAATACAAAGTTCTAATTTTAGCTCACAAAATATAAGAAAATAATCCTTCAAATAATCTTTACACTTTTCATCAGATATGTACGAACGGATATTATATAGCTTGGTCAATGTGTCGAAATTAATTGTTAACTGATTCTTTCTGTACAAATATAGTACTGAATGGTTTTAAAAACACAAATCTCAAGTTATAATTTTAGCTCACAAAATATAAAAAAAATAATCCTTCAAATAATCTTTACACTTTTCATTAGATATGTACGAACGGATATTATATAGCTTGGACGATGTGTTGGAAATTATTGTAAACTGATTCTGTCTGAACACTTAGAGTACTGAAAGGATTTATAAACTTAAATCTCAAGTACTTTTTTAGCTCACAAAATATACGAAAGTTATTTGTTGATCAAGATAATCTTCCTAATTGTAAAACACCTGTTAATTTTAAAAGCGTTATAACTAAATAGAAACTGTTTCACTGTCCACTGTACATTTAAACTGTTATTATGTAATTCCTTAGAGTAAGACAAATACTATTTTTATAAGTTAATTTAAAACAATTATTATTTAAAAAAAATTTGTGAAATTAATGATTGAATACCTTTCATTGATTTTTCAATTATTTTACTGTGTTATGTTTGAAATTATTAAATCCTGTATATGAATGAAAATAAATTAAAGATATAACTACTTTTACAACTATTCTGGAATGTTCAAACCATTACCCTAACACTAATAGGGTAGTCACACTAGCTTAATTAACTTTCTATATTTATTGCATGGTTGGACTATTGCATAATAAGTCTATACTCTAAAAAATATTTGTAAACTAACTCACATTAGGGTTAAGTATTTTTAATTTGCACTTTTACGCAAATTAAAAATCTGTAAACGTACGGCTAGTTATTTTATGAAGAAGGTGTTGTAGCTACTGTTATCGCCAAACATTCAACAACTATGAGTTTGCTCATTCTTAATGTTATGTGCTAGTGAGATAATAATTGTATGGGACTTCTACAAACCTAGAATTCCAGAACCTGGAATTTCTGGTTTAAAAACGATTCTGGCTCAAATTATTTATATTTTTAGTTGCAGATTTTAATTTGCCTAAGTGCATCGTTTAGAAGATATAGAGGCATACATAAGTAGGTCGAAAAGCCTATTTAAAAAAACAAGTATATTTCTGACCTTTATAATTAATCTATGACTTTGACAAAACATTATTTCCATAAATGACTCACCTTTTATAAGAATACATTTGGTGAAATGTATCCAGCCCCTAGAGGTGTGGTCGTAAGAAGAGAAAGCCAGCTCTGAGCGAGCCTCTCCAATCATAGCCGGTAAGGATGGCACACCCTTGTATAGGCTGGCAAGAATCATTGACTCATATGGAACAAACACTACAAACTCCAACAGTCATCTCTCGCAGTAGACCAGTCCTACCGAATTACCCTTCCAGAATCTCGACATTTTAGGTTAGTGATGTACCACTCCTGAATCCATAAGGTTGTACAAATTTAAGTGACATCGGTTTTTGCTGTACCTAGTGTGGGTTTAACCGGAAGCAATTAACCAACCAGAAGTGAAACCTCTGGGGAAAGTAAATGTATAAATAAATATTACTGTGTTAGAGCTAGCAGATAAATTACATGAATTCTTCTGGCGGATATAAAGTTACAATATAAGGATGCAGAGCTGAACATTATAAGTACCAAATCCTAATAGCAAAGTTATCGTACTTCTCAGTACAAGTCAATGGTTGTCAAAGTTTAACATTTCATGTTTATGTCTTTTGTAACGTACACCTATTATCATTATAAATTAATTTAAAAGATCATTATGGAATTAAAAGTGTAAACTCAAAAAAGGGTTTTTGTGATAAGTGTTAATTTGAACTAAAACGGACATCACCTATTAACGGATATAATTTTTCTACTAACGGACATACAAGCTAAGGACTTAAGTAGTTTTAAGAAAAAATTGTCCCAAACATTTTCTGATATTCTTATAAACTTCTAAGGAGCTAGTATTCCGATAAATATTGCAATACAAAACTTAAATTTGAACTTACAGCTAATCTAAATTTAAAGCCATCATTCGAGTTACTTTATCTGCATGGTTGTCGAGTCGTTACGTTTCTCAATAACATTCACCATTACAATGTTCCAGTTAGTGAGGAACCATTTCTGATATGACTGGAAGTAGAGTGATGACTATATTATTTATTTAATATTGAATATTTTATGCACTTATTGAAAAAATACTTATCCATGTCAGTATCCAATTGGAAATGTTTGAGATTCTTCAAAAATTTAGTTTACAATTTACATTTTTTATTTCAAAAATCTCTTTAAGTAATAAAGTTTATAGTATAACAGTTACTGTGTCATGGGCTTAATAAACAACACCAGAAATACTGAATAGCAATCTTTACTAGCATATATTTAGTTTAATGTAATATGTGTATGTGACAACCAGTGCCTCAGTTACCCTGGTCCCGGTATCTGGACCACAAGACAGATAGCTTGTGACTTCTGAACAAACATTTTGATTGTTCCTATCTGATTTTGCAGTAGGTTGGCTTTCCTGTCAGTGTGTGATGAAAATTATATTCCGATAAACAATTGTAGTGGAAAATTTCATAACAACTAGGAGTGGGCATTATTATAAAAAATATACCATTTTTGACCTTTTTCAGAGTAAAATTATTATTAATAGTGTAAGTGAACTATGTAAAGGAGACAAAGGAATGTAAGGAGTTGTTTCTATAACTGTATCATACAATCGGCAAGTTATAATCTCTTGTAAAGTAAAAGAATGCTCTGGTTGTAATCTCATCAACTAATTGAATAAAGTAAAATATATAGACTATAATTCTCCTCAGATCTGTACAACAACGTTTTTAGAAACGATTGAGTTTAAACAAATTAACGCAATACGTTATGAGTTTTAATCCGAGATCAGCTAAAATTCACTAGTTTTCAATTTAAAAACATTTTTACACTACTATATAATGCGTGAAAAATTTCTCAAGTCACATAGAAGTAAATAATTGTCCTAGTACTCTTTTCATTTGTTATAAACTATGTGATAATGGACCATAAAACATTTGGATTTGGTAAAATATGTAATTGTAGACTGATTCTTTCTGTACATTTATAATACTGAAGGGATTTAAAACCATAAATAAAAATTTTTTCTGCTTACGCATGAAACATAATTATATGTGTATCATCTTAAGTATCACTACACAAGAAAATGAATTCATTGCAAAAGTCCTTAACATTAAAATCCTCTTAAGTGAAAATGCGTTATAATAACATAGGAACTGTTTCACTGTTTTATTCTGTGATTGATAATCACAAGACTAGAATGTGAACTGCTTTGAGTAAAAAGAATAGTTAGAAAAGATCTTTTAATTGCAAATTATTAAGCAACTCGTCCATAAATCTTTGTCTCAAACCTGGTCTTCGCCAGCGTACTCCTGGTGTAGATTTTCCACGCCCTAACGTCTTTGAACATTAAACTTTCAATTTTTAAAAGTTTTTACACTACTATATAATGCCTGAAAAATGCCTCTAAGTCACATTGAAGTAAATATTTCTCCTAGTACTCTTTTCATTTGTTATAAACCATGTGAGAATGGACCATAAAACATTTGGATTTGGTAAAATATGTAATTGTAGACTAATTCTTTCTATACATTTATAGTACTGAAGGGATTTAAAACCATAAATATATTTCAATATTTATGGGTGTTAATTACGTGAAATGAATTTTACTTTAAAAATTAATCATTCATAAAATAACCTTTTCCAACAATTCACCTATACTATGTACTGTTTCCATCATTGAGAAATCTTATACACGAGATTTTTGCTATGAATTAACTTTAAATATTTCTAGTCAAGTTTTAATATATTTTTAATTCTGTAATATGGCCTGTAATAATTGTAGGAGAAGTTTAAAAGTGCAATGTTTGGTATACTACGTAAATTAAGTACGTAAAAGCTACAATCTGAAAAATCATTTTTTTTTGTAAATAGACAAATTAGCAATACCGTAAACGGTCATATCGACAAAGATTCCAGGCTAATAAGTCTTACAGTAATATATATTGACACATACAACCATAATCTAATAAGGGAACAAATCTTTAGTATAGGGTTTTATTCAAATGTTTATACGGTAAGTACTCATATTAGTGTATAATCCAATAACATGTATTTCGTTTAGTTTTTGGTACTACACATGACTAATTAAAAGCGATATTTCAAGTAGAGGTACCTGTTTTCAGAGCATAAATGATTGTACACCGCTTGACACTATAGGTTTTGGGTACAGAGAGGATGAAATACAGCACAAAACACAGGTTCTATACAAAACTTACCATAGAATGCTACAACTATAATAGAAACTCAAGAAAAAAATCTGTATAACATGTTAAATGCTCTGGTACTTTGTGATGTATAAATATTCGTTAAAACTAAGACCTAAACTGTTTTAGGTAACAAGTGATATTGAAATCGTAAACTGTGATTTTTAAGTAATGAAATTACCTCATCCATGTAAGTCCTGGTCCTGGTCGTGCTTCTGGCCATCAAATAGTGTTCCTGACGCAACTTCCGCGACTAGTTGTGAGTTGGACGAAGATTAAAAACAGTGCGACATTTCACTTTCAAATTATTAACAAAAACATTAAATTATATACCTACGTTGTTTCCATGGATATTAAATAATATGGTATGCAACCTGCTACGTGGTTTACACCCGTTTTTTTTATATTGGTAACGTCACGACTACTACTAATATTAAACCCATTTCTTGTTACGCCAACATAAACATTCTAAGAAGACAAACGTTTAAATAAAACACCACAGCATAAGTTATAATATAATTTTTCTCTGCCTCCAAATACGTGCTACATTAATATTTATCATCATATTATTAAAGATTTTAGAAATAATAAATTATAAGAACGCAACTTAAAAGCACGCCCGTGCGTGTGTGTTAGATTAGACCAACGAGCAATATTGTTCATGGTGAGCCATCAGCAATACCGGGACAAAAATACTAAAATAAAATTTTTATTATAGATGATACTGCTTTCCGTTTCACAAGCCAACGCTACACTTTGTATTAGAAGATTTCAATGCATTTAAATTTTAAAACAAAAGTTTTAAAATTTAAATGCATTGAAATCTTCTAATATCATTGTTTTATTAATCTGAGGAATTGTCAGAATACAAATCAAATACATGATCTTTTAAATTTAAATTCATTTAATTTTAATTTCCATTGTAAACTACAATTAAAATTACGGAAACATTGCTTTTAAATACAACATATTTTTAAAGTTTTTTGCATATATAGGTACAATGATACATTAACATTCATACATGATACATCAATTGTAGCCAAATAATGAAATGTTATTTTAATTAATCCCAGCACAAAATTCAAAATTAGAATGAACAGCCATCCCTACAAGAACAGGTTTAAAGCAGCACCAATTTGATTGAGTGTTCTATTAACCATTGTTAACCAATGTTTTGCATGGTCATTTTTGACTAAGTAATAAGCATGGGATTTTTATAATTTACAAATAATTTATTGATCACTGCCCATTAATGCATGTCAATTAAAAACATGGGTAAGAGATAAAATAAACAAGTATGAAGCATCTTGAACCTAAAATGAGAAAATATACTACCCACAGAATTGTTAAACATTAAGAATTTTTTTGTCCTAAAAACAGATTATTAATTGGTATTTCATATATGTGTATTTAGCGTAGAATACGGCGCATAGTATATAATACATTGATGCACTCGTGTTTCCGGCTATATAAGTACTTCTGAGGATGACCAACATTTATTGCCTTGGGGTATTAAATAAGGAATTCATTGAGAATTCGTTATCTTATAATAGTCATTAGATGCAATTTAAATTGTATTAGCACATAAATCTTTTAAAGGGATAGACTAATCTATAGCAAGAGAGAAAAACAAAGGATATACAAATATTTTCTTATACTTTAAAGATCACAATAACAAACTGATCAAATTAAAAAAAGTTATCTCTACTGTAAATACTTGAAATTATTTATATGTACTGTTATTATATTTGTACTAAGAAAGAAGTCTACAGGAGGCTAGATCAAGATGAGTTTTAGCGTGCGAAACAGCGTTCCCTTACCGGTACTCGAACTCGGGCCATGCAGTTGATAAGCTAACGCAATAATGACTTAGGTACCAGGATGGTTAAAGATGTCTATTCAACAAATTCTGGAAACTATTAATTTACTTGGTGTAATTTACATGTGAAAGTACAGCTATTTAATTTTACTCACAATAGCAAATGTTACAGTCTATGAAGGTTTATTTTTTGAAAGTTACAATGGAGTCCAGTGAGTCATTGAATATATGAAAATCTACGCCTTCAATTGTGTAGACTAATGAAAGAGATCTCTGGTGTAAATTTAAATAACGTATTTATAGAAGTAAAGCCTGTAGATTAAGTTTCTTTGCTAAAGTTTTCTATCAAGTTTATCTTGTGAATGGTCCCGTCCAATCCACATACGTAGCAGGTTCCATGTATAGCTGCCATCTAACATTGTGTTTGTGTTTCTTACCAATGCTATTTTGCAATTCTTAAGGGTGTTGTATAAGTTTTTTGATGAGATAAGTTTTTGTGTGTAAAGAAATCATAAATTTATTTTATTACACGTTTTATAACAGTGCATTTAAAAATTTATAAACATATTTGTTTTGTACATTATAAATATAGTTTATTAAATTATAATAGGCAATAAGTTAAGTTAATTTTTTACCATGCAAACATTTGTTTTTAAAGACTATAAATATGTTAAGAATAAACCGGTATTATTTTTCTTATTTTGCACAGTTATGGCACCAGTGTATGGTTTTAGAAATATTTTACCAATTTATTAGTATTTAACTTTGGTTAAATATTATTTTTAAGAAAATATACATTAAGCAAGCTAAACATTTGAACAGCATAGATTATTAAATAAATAATTTTCTGACAGAGCAGTAACAACACAAGTGATGTAAGGTTATTGTGTGTCGAATGCGCTAA
>NW_025781155.1:0-5000 GCF_021130785.1 Homalodisca vitripennis | reverse complement strand
ATGACTTATAATTATTTAAAGAATGTTTACAAATATTTTCTACAACGATTCATTATAATTTGGCATGCAATAGGGTAATATTATTATTATTTGTTTAAAATTTAATAAAGGCAAAAATGGATTCTAATAAGTTATTTATATGGCTATATTACTTTAATAGTCTTGTAAATTTAAAAAGAGCTCTGCTGGTGGTATTTTAGCAACTAAATAGATAACTTAAAATTAATAGGCCGTTATTTCTCCTAAAATTTGTACAATTTCCTTATTAAAGGTTCCAGTGCAAACAAGTAAATATAATTAGTTATTATTTTAATCCTAATTCAACTAGAATTTACTAATTTCAAATTATATTTTTAATATTATATATTTATATAAAATGCATGAAAGAATGCTCTCAGACATATTTAACCAAGTAATTAATTCTCTAAGTCATCTTTACACTTATTATCAAATAGGTATATATATGTGAAAGGACCTTAAGACCTTTAGAGATTATTTTGAAGGTGATTTAAAACTGATTCTTTCTGTACACTAAAAGTAGCATTTAAAGGATTTTAAATCAATCTGATGAATTTTCTGAGGTTTCTTTTCTGTTTGCTTCAGAACTTCACCAACAAATAAATTAAAATAATTTTAAATTTCCTTAACGATTAAAATCTGTTAATAATTAAATTATTAAAACCGTTTGAATTTGTTTTAATATTAATTATTATTAATCACTAAATTTAGGAATTTTAAACTAATTTGTGTAAGAAGAATAGTTAGAGAAACACTAAAATGAAAAGTAAAAAGTAACTCATCTATAACTCCTTGTCTCGATCCTGGTCTTTGCCATAGTACTGGATGAATCCCGGTGTAGATTTTCCACGTCCTGCGTGTCTAACCGACTTTACTGATTATACTGAACTACAAAAAGGCTCCAGGTCCTTTTCAGCTTTTAGCCTAGTCGCACTTGTTTTGGGTGGGCTCCTCCAAACCAACGTGGTGTGAGTTCAACGACTTCTCTAAAACAACTTTTCAATTTATCCAAAAACATGGAATTATGTGTCCTTTGTTGTTTCTATGGATATTACAACAATATTAATATTCACACTGCTGTATATGTTTCACCTGTTTCTATTTATTTTGGTTTTCGCCTTCACGTGCTTGTGTACATTATACTAACGTTGATACTGCTTGATTGGCCCCTGGCAGAGAAGACAAAATCCATTTTTTACCTTTGTGCTGTTACATTTTTTTGTAAATATTATCTGTGATGTGTGTATATATGTGAATGGATGCTGATTAAGTGTATGTATTATAACAATCAAAACTATGATGAACAAATGGACAACAATAGTGTACATCGAGGTAACATGGTTATTTTAAACCAGACCGCCTTTTAGGCAAAGAAAGAAAAGAAAAAAGGAAAAAACCGATTCTTGTTGTCTGATTATCGATACAGATAAAAACTATAGAGACAAACAAGTTGTGTTACTTGTATTAGAATATTGTGTATTTTGATATTTCTTTTTATTACCAATTAGTATATCTTCAACTAAGAGAAACTTGCGTAGATTTGTCCAAAGCTTTCGCATTAATGTATCAGCTCAAAGTAGTCTACAATACAGCACATTTAAACTGAAATTACGTAGTGCCTTAGGGAAAATAAAATGCTATTTTGATAAGTTATTAAATAAACAAACAATTGTTGGAAAAACTGGCGAGAAAATGAAGATTAAATACATTTCATATATTCTTTAAATAGACTGTTTTAATTTATTTTTAATGATCATGTGTCGTGTTAAAGACTGATACACTGAAGGCCTATAAATGTTTTCTTAACCAGTCTCCAATGTTCAAACTACTGCCCTAACACTAGTACGGTTGTCCCACTAGCTTAATTAACTCCCCATACTTATTGCATGGTGGACATTGATTACTTCCCTGTACTTTAACTAATTACAGTTTTATTATTATTATGCAAGTTTCCGCAGTAGTAGCATTGTTATTGTTTGAATATAAAAAAAGGTAAACTGTGAATCATAAAAATAAATAATTTATTTTTCATTATAAATATACACATATTAGAATAAATTAAAATAATATGCTGTTACTCGTCTTCGTGCTTAAAGAGGTCTTTGACTATATCCGCACAGGATGTAAATGATTTTATCTAATGCATTCTCTCTTTTTATTAAGAAGCAAATTCCATTAAATAAAGCTATTAGAAGTTTCAATTACAGTATTCAGCAACTCTTGGTTATCAGATGTACGACTAAAATATAATTAAAAATATATTAATTATAATATTTATTATAATTAAATGATATTTCCCAAATTAAGATGGAGTCACTTATTTAATGTAACATTTTGTAGCTAATAGAAATTTGTAGCTCTCAATTGTAACAAATGAGTGTGCTATTTACATTTTGCGGGCAAAGTTACAAGAATTAGGTCCTTTTAGAATTAGAAGAACATAACATAAATACAAAATTACTTGTAAATCCTGTCGATATTCTATACTTATATTAAATGTAATAAAACAATTTACTGCTCATATCTATTGACTACAAGGTGCTTTAATGACAAAATTACAAGAGGTTTTTCTGAATTTTCTAATAAGGGGGTTCACGGGTTGAAAATTTAAAAATGTTTGAATTTTTTTGGATTATTAGTGAAAAAATTATTTGTTTCTTCTTAATAAATAAAAAAAAACTCTCATGTGTATATACCTAATATACTTTTTTTTTCTATGATTTTTTTAACAAGTTGCTACACAAAAGTTTTGTTCCGATTTGTGCACCAAAATATCAGTTACAGTACATCATTGTTTAGTGTTGTGTTTTTACCTGTACTCTATGTAGGCTATAAGGCAAAAAATGTGCAGCCATATGTTCAGCAGACAGCTGTAGATTGTTTATGTTGTGCTTTTATTATATTAGTCATAGTTCAGATCTGCTACAATATTGTGCACATATTGAAAGTTAGTGACATATTTTTCTTTTAGTTCATTAGAATATACTGTGCTGGTTTTGTGATAAAATAATCTAAGACTACAATCCAATGGTGTATTTAAAAAGTTAAGTTTAGGGGTAATCAATATACTAAGAAAATCTGTTCAAAATATTGATTTGACTAGTGTACGCCTACAACCAACTAACATCAACGCTTAGGGTCTAATACTCCTAATTCCAGCAAGGTCTATCCTACTACAAGTACTAGTGCTTCAACAAAGAAAACTGTCACCTGGCGTTAGGAAACTATGACAACTATATTAAATACTGGCAATGATGGGAAATATAATTGTAAGAGTAAATATTTTATCTGTAGCAATTAGTTCTTTTGTAAAATGTAAAAAAACTGTGATTCCACCGAAAGCATTGTTATCGAAGAAGATGTTACAAAGAGGAAATGGTCTAGCTTGCAAACTACTTGTGAAATGTAAAACATGTTTGTTTCACTACTTCTTTATTTATGACTTCTAATAGGCCTAGCCCATTAAAACCATATGAGATCAACACCAGAATGGCTTATGGATTGCGTGTAGTAGGAAAAGCGGGTATCCCGCAGGTCGAATGTTATGCGGTGTTTTGAATTCTAACCTGAAACCTGTTACAGAATTTATTCCCAATATAATAAAATATATATTACCAGCAATAATTCAGGTTAGTCAAGACAGTATGAACGTTAGCAGCTTCAGAAGGCCGTTTCAAGGAAAACAATGGATGCACAGATTTGGCCATAGCTTGTGATGGGAGTTGGCAAAGAAGAGGGACATACGTCATTGAATGGAGTCATAAGTGCTAGTAGCATTAGATACTGGAAAAATTATTGATGTAGAAATTACTAACAAAGTTCTGCTTTGCCTGCAAGAAAAATAAGAAACAAGGCCCATGACTGTAATAAAAAACTTTGTAGGATCCAGTGGCAGCATGGAAGTTTGCGAGGAGTACAAAAAAATATTTGAAACGATCGGTGGAAGATCGAGGAGTGCGTTACCTCAACTTACTTGGCGTGATGGCGATCGATAGTAAAGGCTTCATGAGTGTTCTTGAATCTAAACCATATGGTGAAGATGTGATCATATCTAAGTGGGAATGTGTTGCTCATGTTTCACGAAGCGCTTAGGTACACGATTGCGAGGTCTGACATAAAACTATGAAAGGCGTTCGACTTGAGGGACAATAAATTGTTATATGGTAAGGGTTTAGACTTTCCAAAATAGAAATAGATACCCTTCAAAATTACTATGGGGAAGCTATTAAGAAGAAACAAAGGAAAATCTTGGAAAACATGAGGCAGGACATATGGGCCATTTTCTTTCACAAGCTCTCAACACCTGATGAGGATCCACATCACGGTCTTTGCCCCAAAGGTATCAAGTCCTGGTGTAAATACAACCGTTTCTCAGGTCACCAAGGAAAAGTATTTGCATAAAAACACTCACTTCCAAAGCCAGTTCTTGATGCTGTAAAAACAATCTTTAGGGATCTGTCATCTCCAGATTTATTGAAAGAAATGTTTACATGGACTTACTCAGAATCCTAACGAGTCTTTTAATAGTTGTCGTTTGGAATAGGATTCCTAAAGACAGTTTTTGTAGGATTAGATACTCTCACTTTAGGTGTTCAGGATGCTGTGATCTCGTTCAATGAGGGAAACATTGGAAAATGTAAAGTGTTGGCTAAATTAGGTATAAGTCCAGGCTCCAATATGATATCAACAATGAAAAAACTTGATGCTCTTGAGCAATTAAGAGGGGCAGAAAAAGCGGTGACCGAAGTTTACCCAAAAAGCTCGACAGGCTCGAAGAGGTGCCAAGTTAAGAGAAGAGGATAGGCTAGAGGATCCTGACAACCCAGAGTATGGAGCAGGAATGTTCTAAGGGAGTAATATTAGTGAAATTTATTAAATTATATACATATATTAATAGTTTTGTGTTTATTCGCGAATTTCCGAAAACCCAATTTTCAAGTACATATGGACCCATTATCTCAGGAACCCTTAAAATCAATTTA
>NW_025781154.1:0-31476 GCF_021130785.1 Homalodisca vitripennis | reverse complement strand
CATAATTTCTATATCTTAATTTTTTATTTCTTCGATACAATGATAGTTTTCCCCCCTTTAGTGACTACTTTTTTTGGCACTGTAATAATATAAATTAAGTATAAGGATGCAAAATAACTAACAAACAAAAATACTTATCAGGCAGCAACATCTTCCAACACGTACTCCTTTTTCGACCTGAAACAGATAAAAATGAATAATAAGGACTACATCAATAGTGAGGGAAGGGATAGGCATTTCCTTTATTCGGATCCTTCTTGCAAATTTGAACAATTACTTTTGCTAATATGAGGTTCTAACAGTCAGGATTCCCTTAAATCAGAATAGCAACGTGAGTATATCAACTATAAACCATTATTCCCCCTTTTTTTAATCAAATTTAAAAAATTGAGAGACAATAACCGTTTTTAAAGGTTTAAAATTTGAAGCTCTATAATTAATGAGGGTAAATTTAAATTCCTTTCAAAAAACGTTTCGTATGTTCGATGTATGATCAACTCCAAACCATATCGCAAATATCGAGATAATAGGGTAAAAGGGTTGTAATCCCTAGTTATGAAGACTGACTGCTGAAGTGGGTGTGGCTCCCCCTTAAGGCCTAAACATTAGGGGGTATAGATTCCTCATACCCGCTTTGAATGGAAGAGGCTGGAGCAAAGCTACGCACCCCGTTCCTATCAATGTAAAATGACTGAGATATGCCCTTTATCCCTTTCCTCACAGGATTCTCGACAGGAGGCGGGGCCCCTTACCCCTAACCTTGCCTTATCCTGAATAAACCAAGTCCTAAACTCTGGAAGCAGCGCAAAGATCCTTGTAAGACTAAGTGTTTAACAAATAGCCTTTTGTGGTCACACTGATCAATATCGACCACTGAAATTCTACAAGAGACATTGGACAAACAGCTTTGGCTCCCAAATGGAGGTGCCACACCATTTTTTGGGTCTTTCTTCGGGGCTCAGTTAGCGATGATGTCAGTTTATGAGACGAGTATTAACCTCCGAAAGTGGACAAGGTCCCTAAATCCTTCCTTGTCTTAAAAAAGAAAAAATTGAACTAAAGCTTAATATTAAATCGTACCATAATGTTATACCAATAGGAAGGCTCTTATTGTTAATCACTAGTCACATACAAATATACTGTTGATTTAATGTGCTTCGTACCTTTATTACCTTTAGAAGATTTAAGCTTGGTCCACCGGTAAATCGGTGGGCATTGCCAGTAAACTCTCTTCCCTGCAAGAAAACAGAATCATGAAAGTCACTTGACTGTCTGCCACAATTCACATCAAAGTACCAGAATACATTTTGTTTGGTAATACATTACTAATTCTCTACATCGTAGTGAAGTCTAACTATATTACATTATTATATTATGCAGTTAATAAGCGAAATATTGTCAATGAATTTTTTTTATGGGGAAATTGGAAAAAAACTGAAGTTATATAAATATTTTATTAATTGTAATCTGAATAAAGGAAACTCTAGATACCCTTCAACAGTTTCTTTAAGGTTATAACAATTTTTCAAACAATAGGTGAAGATACAATTTCTAATATGCAAAACAGACAAGGAAGTATTACGCCCCACAGCCATGCCGCCGTAATATAAACTTCGCACAAATTCAATCATGTTACTCATATTCATCTAGCCTTAATTCATTCTTGAGATACCCCATGCAAAAAGACATACGTGAGATCCTTTTTAGAATATTCAGTAAAAGTACTATTTTAAAATGTATAGCTAAATTATTTTCTCAACGAGATGGACAGAGTGACAATCACATATTAAACATTTTTCCTCAAGTGACTAGCTTTCGGCTAATGCTCAGCAAATAAAAAGAAACTGGGATTTTCATGGGTAGTTAAATCAACGATGTACTATAAATTGTAAATTTGCACTTTTTAATATAGTTTTCTGCAATAAAAATATTTACAGGTTTAGTTCAATTATTTAGTTATAATTAAATTAATTATAAGCCCAATTTTTTAAAGCAAGAGTAATTATACCAACCTTTATTATATATAAGCCTATATACTCAACGTTTCGAACATGTTTTATGAAGCGTTTGTGTGAGCAAAATTTAAAATTTATTATAATAACATTTTACAGCTTTATCTACAATGGTTCAAAATTATAAAGCTTTCACCATACGTAGTGAATTAGGTATCGGTTACTATGTTTGTTATTTTGTGTAGTAATCAAATGTATTGTATCATCATTTAAGACATTTTTTCACTACACACATCCTACACTACTGAGCCTGCAACATAATATACATTTTTTATCTAATAAACAATAACGTCGTTGCTTTTGATTACATTTGATATACTCATAAACTCCCTTCTTAAACATATTGAACATGATTCATATCAAAATCATTGTTTTGCAGGTTGAGGGCAAGAAAATATTAGGATGTTTCGTTATAAAATGTAAAGTTGAGCAACAAATTGGGCAGTGGTGAAAATTTAAATGAATAGAATATTATTAAACCAGTTAAACTTACCATTACAAATACGTTTTAATGTATGTTTTAATGTACACTGTGATTGAAAAAATCAACAAATCCATACTCCATAATTATCAATTGTACCCGCTTCTCTTCTCCTTGCCTTTATAACGTAATATTTATGGAATAAATAAACCGGATAGTAAAGTTCAACACCTTTTTTGATGTAAAGCGGTATTATAACAATACGTGTGCTCTTGTCCAAACATTAAATAATGAGTCATTTTCTAACCCGAAGTACAACTTTTCCTCGTTACATCAAACTTTTGCACTATCAAATCACTACTTAACATAAAACACTGAATAGTGAAGAAATTACTGGCCTACACTATTAACACTTTCCTAGTTCACATCAAAATTTTTTCTCTATTCCATCACTACCGTACTATATATTAGCCCAAAACAACGATTAACTTCTATGGCCTCAACTATATCACAATCCTCGTTATATACATACTTGGTTTATTCCATTAATTTAAATTCATTAAGGGGATTGAGCACCCTAAAACCGAATTTTTTACAATATTTTTTCTTTTCAATTTATAGAAAATTTAATTCTAAACAAGAAAACACTCTCTAAATAATGCTAAATAAATGCATATTTGGGTAGTGTAATCTGTATTTTTCTCAAAGCGCTGCAAGCGTTTGAATTCACATTATTGTGTGAGGCTAGTGCTCCACGTCTGTCATGTTTGCAATAAAGGCTGTATGGCTTTGTATTTTTCATTTGTACGTTTACATAGTGCTACATTAATTCTAAAAACATTTTGTCTTTAGTCTTAGAGAGTCTATGGAAGAAGACGAATAGCAACAATGTTTATATTTGTTTTCTCCATCTGTCAAAAATATAAACAATATGTCTGCTGTCTGCTTTGTAATGGTTTTCATTTGTTAGTTCAAACGGTGCTTCTATAAGTAAAAATAAATAGTTTATATTTGCTTTTACTTAGTAAAATGGTGTAGAAAAAGTAAGAAGAGGCCTTTCCTCTCAGTCAAAGAAATGCAAAGAACATTATCAGAGAGATGGAAGAGGGTGAATTCTGGTTATACCTTATACCTAGGCCTAGGCCAAGGGTGTAGTGTGAGTGAACCTGTTTCCCATAAACAGAAACAAATGAAGCTACTAGTGATAGAAGTTGGACCAGTTACTAAAAAAAACTGGCTTTGCTTTATTTAGTAGTTACAATTGTGTATTAGAAGTAGATAATAATGCAACAACTTACATCTTAGTTGACCCCAAACATCGGAAGCAGTTTCGTGTAAGGTTAGCCTGCCCTAAATGCAAATATGTTTGGCCAAGTGGCAATTGAAACTAAATGTATCAATGGGTAAAGGCCATATCATACTCAGTGACATGCTTCCGAGAGCGAGTTTAGTGATCAATTTGACACTTCAACCCGAATACTACAAACGGCTGAAACTGAGAAACCAAAGGACCGATCGTTCGACATAAACCGAAGGATGGTTCATGCTTTTTCATTCCATGGGTAAAGGCCTGAGGACTTTGGAGACTTTTTTTCAATGCATAGGAACATGAAACCCATGCAAAGTAAGGCATATTTATAGCTCTCACAAAAAGCTTTGTTAATCCGCAGTGAACCCGTAATGTTCAGCGACATCTAGAACTCGTCTCGTTGTGGAAGTTCGCAATGCAAATACTTTTGCTAACGGATGATGTCGCTGACCCAGATAAACCAATCAAACTCATTGTAAGCTTTGATGGTAGCTGGCACAAAAGGGGGTTTTACCAACTAATAAGGAGTAGGATGTTGCATCGATATGAACACTCGTCTTATTATTGACTTTGAAAGTACTGTCAAAATATTGTCGAAGCGCGGGGAGTGAGTGGAGAGACGCGTGCGGGTGAAGGAGCAAAATTAAAGGACAGGCCTATCGCTCCTAGAAGAGGTGGATGAAAAAGCACAAGCCGCAAAGTGAAAAAATCTATGATGGGTTTTTCACCTGCAATGGAGGTCGTCGCAGCCGAAACGAAAATGTTCTCGGTCACTTAATTACGGCTTCAAGTACAAAACCCTCATATCGGACGGAACGCAAAAACACTTGTCCACTTGAACTCAGTGAAACCGTAGCGTAAAGGATGTGGAAATCGGTCAAGAATTGAACTGCGTAAATCCAGTTGCCAAAAGATTATGGCACAGCACTGCGAAAAGTCGTTCAGTTCCTACAAGAACTATGGCAGCAAATTGGGTGGGAAGTCGCTATGGATGCCTAAATGACCCAGCGATATAACAAAGCTTACTGCTTATTATCGTAACGCTATCCAGACCAAAATTGAAAGTGTGGAGAACATGAAAGAATCAGTTTTTGCAACTCTATGGTCACTGCATGTCAAACCGACAAAAAACCACGGCACATTCAACTTTCACAAAAGGCGATACGTCTTGGGTGTTTTAAACCAAAAGGCAATTGCAAGAAAAGAAACCCCCACCACCACACGCTCAAGAAATCAAAACTCCTCTTAGAGAAGATGTATAAGCCAAAATTATGCGCGATATACCAGAGACTTGGCTCGACAACTTTGCTGTCTCCGTGCGTTGATGGCAAAACACAAAACGCTAATGAGGTGCCCTTCAACGGTCGTGTTATGGTCAAAATGCACAAAAAACTACGTTTGTTTTTTTCAAAGTACTCTGCTCCTTAGAATCAGCTAAGGAATTTGAACCCTACAATACTTGGGTATTTCAAAAAAACCGTAAATGACACCTCTAAAGACTAGTGGACTTTGAACCAGCCCAGGTGCAAACAGCGCTAAACTCGCCAATACGCATTATGACGCCTGTCAGACTGCGCATCGCAGAAAAAAAAAACAAAAGGAAATGTGAAAAGTTACCAATACTAACAAAAGGAAGAGAAAGGCTAGCAGTGATGAGAAACTGAATAAAGGAGAATTGAAAGAAAAGGAAGCAACATATGAAAGAGCAGGAGAGTTTTAAAAATATGTTGTCGTTTGCGATAGGCTAAGTAAAAATTTGTTTAAAAAACACACTAAAAAAATTTAAAGATGCATAAAATATACAAACATTGAAATAGGGAAGTGCCTAAAAAGGTACTAAATCACTGTTCAGTATCATTGTGCTCCATAATATTATTGGTATCAAATCCATAATCATGAAGTAAATATAGTTAGTATAATTTGCTTTTGGGAAATAAATTTTCTCCTAATTTTATAAATATTTCTCAATCTAATAAAGTTAAGAAAGATACCATGAAATATTTTGTACTCGTTATTTACCTATAATTTTAAACATTATTAAAATTGGTTGAGTGTTTCTGTAGTTAATTCAATTTTAAAAAGTTACCATTTTTACTAAAAAAAAAAACTGGTTTTTAAGGCAATGTATAATGAGAACGAAAATCCCAAAAAAATTTTTGGTAATTAATTGGCATTTTACAATAGTAAGGTATACAACAACAAAATATATAACTAAGAAATAAAGAAAACAAATATTTTGGTGCTGAATCCCAAATTTTGCATCTTCTTCTCGCATCACCTTGGTCTCTTACATTCACTACTATCTAATAACACTAAAGAATAAGTTTATAACTTATTGGTCGTAACTATTACAAGTAACAAGCATTACTCGTTAAATCACGCTTGCTCTCTTTTCAGTATAAATTACCTTAAGAAAAGACACTACTTACATTAATAGTAAAAAATTACTTTGATTTCAAACAATAGCTCTTTCCTCGTCATATCATACTTAATTTAGATCCTCAATTTAAAATTTCTTCCACACATACAACTTACCAGTAAACTATTATTTGCTTCAACACTCAATAGTATAAAGTTAGTACAAGATCAACATTGATCTAAACACTGGTAAGTAACCAGATATGTATGGTACTTACAGGTGAATCGTCTTCAACTTCTCCTTCTAACGATACTGAAAAAATAAAAATGAATTAATAGAATCTGCTAATAATAGAGGAGATGAATGGATAGACACTTATTTGTTCAAATCCTAATGCAACTTAGAACATTTGTTTTGTAAAGACGTACTACACTTTATATGATTCATATTTAAGATGAGTGACAATTAACAAACGTATCAGTAACTTCGTACTGTGCGTAGTTAAATCAGAAATGCAACATGTAGTAGCTATTGGTAAGTGTCCCCTTAATTTAGGGAACATAATAAGAATTACTTTAATAAACGTTATTGTAATCCAATTGATGCTCTATATTGGATGGCGAAACTTACCCCGGCCAATAACTTTGGCGAAGAGCAACCTAAAGTTTTTAATGAAACCCCTCCCCCCATTTGAGGAACCTAAATATCTAGTAAAAATATAATCTGAGAAAATCTAGAAATCCTGTTTTGTCTCTTACACTGTTAGCTTTTATCAAAATTTTCAAATTGGTACGTTATTAACCAACAAATTACTTGACGATGTAACTGTGAAAGATTTAATAAATCTTAAATACTGTAACCTAATTGAATTATAGAAATTTATATTAGTCGATAAACAAATATATCTTTTGAATTATAAGTGTGAACTGAATTAAAAGTTAAGTTTAGGAAGAAGAGAAGACCCTGATTAAACATCTTAGTATAAAATAGTATTTGTAGAGAAAATGTTTTTCCATTTTGGTATTTTTAAACTTGAAAGCTTGAAATTTTTGAATTTAGAAGGTTTTGGAAGTATACAACAACAAAGATGTTTATTAATAATCCTAATCCTCTTTTGTGAAATCTATAAATATAGTATTTATTGCATCTAAAATAACACAACTACATTCTAAATTACGATGAGTCAGTTGACGCAACTTTTGTAGATAGGAAAGGACATTAAAATATCTTCCTTTCTCCAAAGTACAACTTTTGCTCTGATAAACTGGTTTATTGTTTACTTCCAAGGGACGGATCAGTGACTACAAAGGTCTTATGCGTCCTTATGCATTAAATAACTCAAAGAACTTCAGGTTGGATTCAAGCACTCAATAAACATCTAAAATCCACTGATATTGTTGTTCAACTCAGTGACCATGAACCAGATATAACCGATTGTAATACATTATGGTGAAGGAAAAAGTTATGATAAAACAATGATAATCGAATGTTTCCTGATGTTTTAAATATATATTTCGGAGTTCAACTAATATACACTTCAATTTATTGATAAGTGGGGTGAATTCCTTTAGACAAAGAGGTCTGTGTCAACCACGCAGATTAGTAGTTTAAGTAGTGATTAATCCAAGCACCATTAGTAAAACAAGTAACTTTAATAGTAATTATGCGATCAATAAAAGGAGTAATCCATTTTCTTACCGTTCTTTATGTTTTACGAATATAACCATTAGTGATGCGTATTGCAAGTCTTTAATTGCAAAGTGACAGTGTAAGATATTATACTGTTTAATTATTTCTTAGCCCTGATTTCATAATTAAGAATTAATATTTGTTAGCATGCATCCCTCTGTATTTCAATTTACAGAAATTTTTTGCTTGAACTGACGAAGGCAGTATCCACTAATTATTACTGTATGAATAACAACGGATTTCGAATACTATATGTGGTTTATTTATGGACACTGCTCTACACAATTCAATAACATTAATCGAATACAAAGTTAGTGTTGTTACCACTCGAAAGTCGATAGCATGTCTATCCAAGAAGGTTCTTGTCTTCCCACTCGGCCTACTTTTCAACAGTAAATGCATTAAACATACACAATCTAAATTCAAATTAAAGATTAAATTATAATCATCTTATCTAATTTTTCTCTTAAAGCAAGTAATATAAACACTAATTTGCGAAACAAAATATAACAAAAATAAATAGTACCTATACAAGTAAAATAATTAAATCTACTCAAGTAGGTATATGTATAAATGTAGTCCAGTACCCAAGAGACAATTAGCGATGAGTAATAACACCACCTTGATTTTTTTAATCGATAAATAAATGTACCCCCTAAGAAAGAATTGATCGGTAACAGCGCCTCCTGTTTTGGTGAAGGTCAAAAATTGGAGAGTATGAGAAAGATTAAAAATATGAAATTATAAATTTTGTCTTCAGGTCATGTTTTCCTTAGCTATAAACACATAAAAACCAACAGTTAAACAAGTACATAAATCAGCTTCATATAAATATCTGAAGACCCCTACAGTGGTGACTCAATCTCTTTATCTAGTAGTCTACCGATTGATATAACTATTGTCTATGGTTTTAGTGGTCGTTTAAGTTTGAACAAGGTATAAAAAATCAAGCAAATATTTTTTCACATTTTTGAACCCCTTCCAACATCCTCCCATATCGACCCTCCAATCAAACTAGCGTTGGTGACTTTTATTTCTTTTTTTTTTTTAGGAAAAAATATATTTTTTTTTAGGAAACTTAAGCTATATTGACCTCTTTGAAGTGTAAAACAATCTATAAAAAATATAACCTCAAAAAAATAATTATTTGCCTATATGTGCAACCCTTCTCGATATCCTCTAACTTTTCGCCTACCAATATTAGCGTGGCATTCGATCAGTAACATTATAAGGAAAAGTTGCTGCATCGATTTCAAGATAAACCACGTTTAAGTGTTTTATAAAGTGGAAATTGACTTTCGGCATATAGATTAACATTATCATTGGTGTTCACTGGTATATTTGTTTCTTTTGGTCAAGAAACACCATTGTTAACATGAAATGATCATTTCTCTTCTATATATCCTAAATTTAGTTATATAAAATCAGTTTTGGCTTCGCCTTCACTGTAATTTAACATCTATAATTTTAAAATAATTACTATCATCAGGAGTTTTCCCCTCTGAATCAGGGATTTAAAAAAACATATGTCGTTGGCATACACCACTTCATTTTGAGATTATTACCAGGAACAAAAACTATAATTATAATACGAAAATATTTGTTTATTGCAGAGAAACCAATATTAAAGAGTTCAGTTATCAATACGGTTAGTATAGAAATTTGTTGATAGTTAGATTGGTTTTATTTCATGTGTTCTTGAGCAATAAAGTAGGAACTTAATGCCAGTAAACAAGAATTTTCGAAGCTGGCCTGTCTTGAAGCGAGCAGTTCCGAATAAGGAGGAAATTGAAACTCTTAATTTAATATTCATCCCTGTACCTTGTTTCCTCTATTTATTCAAGCAACATAACAACTCTCACGCAACGCGATTTAATCAAAACATGAAGTGAATATGGAATGATATTGGAACGTAGAACGTTATTTTGATATTTCACTGATCACTATTTCCATAATAAAATAAAGTAGAAACTACTATTCATTGAATAGAAGCGTACATCTGCGCTGGCCCCCATTTCCATCCTTTGCCGTGGCCCCGGGGCCGTACATGGTTTCCGACGATCTCACCATCCTGAGAGGAAACTAGACAATCAAAATTAGTGAGTCATTATCCATGTTCATATTTACTTCTCAAAGAACTAATGTAAATTCTTAATCTGGAAAAGTAATATAATTTTCATTTACTTAATTTTTTTCCTAGAATAATAAGCATGATATATACTAACTTTGAAGTTTTCTTTTGAGCAATTGGAGGGAATGTGAAGGAAATAGGTTTTTCCGAACGATTTTTGATATCGCTCAATGATACAAGAAATCAGTAACACTACGTATCTATATCTGAAATCTTTTCAAGTCCCAAATAAGACCAAAACATTAAATGAGACGACAGAGGTTCCCAAGCCAGTTAATTATAACTGTTAAAACTATGCATTCATTGTAATTATTTTGAGTTAGAGTATCAAATTTACCATCAGTGATTAGTGGATGTCACTGGGATCTCCACTGTCTCTCTATTTTTGCCAATTATATTATTTTTATGTAGGGATTTGAGCCGTGGCTTTAGCTTCAATTCAAACAGAAGATTTGGTGGAGGTATGTGAATGAAACCTTTATTTATTTTCCTGATGGGAGACACTAAACTGAAAGATAAATTTAAAATTAATAATATTTCTCCTTTTCCAATCCACCATCATAATTGAAGTGGGAGTCCCCAAAATAAGTTTCATTAGTGGACATTAAGTGGACATTAAGATTCCATGGAGTTGTTATTGACACCATTTGACAATATTTATTAGGGATTGCTGTGCAGGGCAGCTGTACCAAAAGGAGAGTGGAGACATCACAAAAGACTTTAATATCATCGGCAAACATCAAAAATCATGAGTTAATAGCCTCTCCACAGTCCATTAATAAACAGTATTGAAAAGCAGGGGCCCGAAGGTGAGATCCCAGAGGTTACACCTGACAGAACATGGGAGGGCATTCGAGGTTATGGCTAACACACTTGACAATCAAAGTTTCACCCAGTAAGGTAGATGTCCAGCCAACTGGAGCAGGGGACCCCTCCGCACACCATAGCCGGCAAGTTTAGCAACCAGAAAGACGATAATGTGACTTGTCGAAGGCTTTGGCGAAGTCAAGGTAAATGCAGTCGACTAGGTGGGAGACTACCAAAGGCAACCATTATGTAATCGTGGAACTCAAGTAATATGGTATTAAACCGTAATATGTTATAGAACACAAATTATAAACTATATACAACCGCATGTGTAACTGTACTGACTGACTGACTCACGTATACTAATTCTAACCTACTTCCAGATGAGTTAGAGACTTGAAATTTGGTACACAGATAGCTAATTCCACGTGTAACCACCAGGAAAATCCCGAAAAGTGAGAATTTTTCATTTTCAACCCCTCAAAAAAATTCCCCAAAAAATCGCGCATTCTCACCCCTGCAGGCATTTTTTGTAAAGCCCGATAGCGGGCGAACCGTTGGAGCTAGCTCGGATCTGACGGAAAATTCATGGTCAGGAATGAAGTGAACTACAAAAAAGGTCTAATGACTTTTTGCTCTATCTTCCATGGTTAAGCGAACGACAAAACGCTCGAACATTATTGAAATTCCAGAGATTTTTTTCGATAAAAATAATGGTTTCAAGCCGATAGCCCGAAAGCGCCCGCCGAACCGTTGGTCGTAGCTCAAAATCTGATTGACCCATCAAATTAGCAAATTGCGCGATCTACAGAAAAGGTCCAGTAATCTTTTGCCCTATCTCGATTGGTTTGGCCGAAAAACGTGATTATGTACAATTTTTGTTTGTGTAACTTTTACGCGAAACTTTTGTTTTTGGGGTCGATAGCGGCGAAACCATTGGTCCGGAGGTCAAAATAAGACTAACGTTTTATTTAGGAAATAAGATGACCTACAAAAAAGGTCCAGTGACTTTTTACTATATTTCCCTTAGTTTGACCGCAAAACGCGATTAAGTGAAAATATTGGACATTTTCGCCTAAAAAATTTACATTCCCGGGCTTGATAGCGGCTAAACGGTTGGTCGTAACATCAAAACAAATTTTAAACGGGATTTAGGAAATCACGTGATCTACAGAAAAGGTTCAGTGACTTCGGGAGTTGGCTGAGCGTTAGCTTAAGCGTCAATAGTAGATAGGGAACAGAGGAATATTTATTATGTTCACAGACACAATACCCTCTAAAAAAGGCCCAAGTGTGTCATTAACCCCCGGTAATATTAACCCCCCCCCGGGGATTTCCTGGTATGACCTGATAACCTCCTGTACATTCAACCCCCTGATGTGTTAACCCCCCTGGTAACATTAAACCCCCCCAGGGAATTTCCTGCCATGACCTCATGTCCGAATTTTACCAGTCACCAAATCTCTTAACCCCCCCCCCCTGGGAAGATCCTGGTATGACCAGATAACCCCCTGGAGACTTATCCCCCGGTAACGTTAACCGCCCCCTGGGAATTTGTTCATATGACCAGACAATATCCTGACGAAATTAAACCCCCTCTTGTCTTAACCTCCTTAAACATTAATCACCCACCCAGGGAATTTCTCGCCTTGACTAGATAGTCTCCTGTGATATTAAACCCCCTGTTCGACTTAAAATACTGCCTTGAGGTCGGTTTTTATTATGTTTTATACTAAACAATTCAAGATAAGCTGACCCGTTGCAGACTTTTCTCCCGAGCTCATTTCTGGCTAAACCATAGGTCGTAGATCAGATCTGAGGGCACAATCGAAAGACAAAATTAAATTTCCGACAAGAAAGGTCCAGTCACTTTTTGTCATATCTCTAACGGTTATCTAATATATATACAACCGCATGTGTAACTGACTGACTGACTGACTCTCACACGCACTCACGTATACTAATTCTAACCTACTTCCAGATGAGTTAGAGACTTGAAATTTGGTACACAGATAGCTTTCCACGTGTAACCACCAGGAAAATCCCGAAAAGTGAGAAATTTTTCATTTTCAACCCCTCAAAAAAAATTCCCAAAAAATCGCGCATTCTTCACCCCTGCAGGCATTTTTTTGTAAGCCCGATAGCGGGCGAACCGTTTGGAGCTAGCTCGGATCTGACGGAAAATTCATGGTCAGGAATGAAGTGAACTACAAAAAAAGGTCTAATGACTTTTTGCTCTATCTTCCATGGTTAAGCGACAAAACGCTCGAACATTTGAAATTCCAGAGATTTTTTCGATAAAAATAATGTTTCAAGCCCGATAGCGGCCGAACCGTTGGTCGTAGCTCAAATCTGATTGACCCATCAAATTAGCAAATTGCGCGATCTACAGAAAAGGTCCAGTAATCTTTTGCCCTATCTCGATTGGTTTGGCCGAAAAAACGTGATTATGTACAATTTTGTTGTAACTTTTACGCGAAACTTTTGTTTTTGGGGTCGATAGCGGCGAAACCATTGGTCGGAGGTCAAAATAAGACTAACGTTTTATTTAGGAAATAAGATGACCTACAAAAAAGGTCCAGTGACTTTTTACTATATTTCCCTTAGTTTGACCGCAAAACGCGATTAAGTGAAAATATTGGACATTTTCGCCTAAAAATTTACATTCCGGGCTTGATAGCGGCTAAACGGTTGGTCGTAACTCAAAACAAATTTTTAAACGGGATTTAGGAAATCACGTGATCTACAGAAAAGGTTCAGTGACTTCGGGAGTTGGCTGAGCGTTAGCTAAGCGTCAATAGTAGATAGGGACAGAGGAATATTTATTATGTTCACAGACACAATACCCTCTAAAAAAGGCCCAAGTGTGTCATTAACCCCCGGTAATATTAACCCCCCCCCCCGGGGATTTCCTGGTATGACCTGATAACCTCCTGTACATTCAACCCCCTGATGTGTTAACCCCCCTGGTAACATTAAACCCCCCCAGGGAATTTCCTGCCATGACCTCATGTCCGAATTTTACCAGTCACCAAATCTCTTAACCCCCCCCCCTGGGAAGATCCTGGTATGACCAGATAACCCCCTGGAGACTTATCCCCCGGTAACGTTAACCCCCCCTGGGAATTTGTTCATATGACCAGACAATATCCTGACGAAATTAAACCCCCTCTTGTCTTAACCTCCTTAACATTAATCACCCACCCAGGGAATTTCTCGCCTTGACTAGATAGTCTCCTGGTGATATTAAACCCCCTGTTCGACTTAAAATACTGCCTTGAGGTCGGTTTTTATTATGTTTATACTAAACAATTCAAGATAGCTGACCCGTGCAGACTTTTCTCCCGAGCTCATTTCTGGCTAAACCATAGGTCGTAGATCAGATCTGAGGGCACAATCGAAAGACAAAATTAAATTTCCGACAAGAAAGGTCCAGTCACTTTTTGTCATATCTCTAACGGTTATCTAATATATATACAACCGCATGTGTAACTGACTGACTGACTGACTCACTCACTCACGTATACTAATTCTAACCTACTTCCAGATGAGTTAGAGACTTGAAATTTGGTACACAGATAGCTTTCCACGTGTAACCACCAGGAAAATCCCGAAAAGTGAGAATTTTTCATTTTCAACCCCTCAAAAAAAATTCCCAAAAAATCGCGCATTCTTCACCCCTGCAGGCATTTTTTGTAAGCCCGATAGCGGGCGAACCGTTGGAGCTAGCTCGGATCTGACGGAAAAATTCATGGTCAGGAATGAAGTGAACTACAAAAAAGGTCTAATGACTTTTTTGCTCTATCTTCCATGGTTAAGCGACAAAACGCTCGAACATTTGAAATTCCAGAGATTTTTTCGATAAAAATAATGTTTCAAGCCCGATAGCGGCCGAACCGTTGGTCGTAGCTCAAATCTGATTGACCCATCAAATTAGCAAATTGCGCGATCTACAGAAAAGGTCCAGTAATCTTTTGCCCTATCTCGATTGGTTTGGCCGAAAAACGTGATTATGTACAATTTTGTTGTAACTTTTACGCGAAACTTTTGTTTTTGGGGTCGATAGCGGCGAAACCATTGGTCGGAGGTCAAAATAAGACTAACGTTTTATTTAGGAAATAAGATGACCTACAAAAAAGGTCCAGTGACTTTTTACTATATTTCCCTTAGTTTGACCGCAAAACGCGATTAAGTGAAAATATTGGACATTTTCGCCTAAAAATTTACATTCCGGGCTTGATAGCGGCTAAACGGTTGGTCGTAACTCAAAACAAATTTTAAACGGGATTTAGGAAATCACGTGATCTACAGAAAAGGTTCAGTGACTTCGGGAGTTGGCTGAGCGTTAGCTAAGCGTCAATAGTAGATAGGGACAGAGGAATATTTATTATGTTCACAGACACAATACCCTCTAAAAAAGGCCCAAGTGTGTCATTTAACCCCCGGTAATATTAACCCCCCCCCGGGGATTTCCTGGTATGACCTGATAACCTCCTGTACATTCAACCCCCTGATGTGTTAACCCCCCTGGTAACATTAAACCCCCCCAGGGAATTTCCTGCCATGACCTCATGTCCGAATTTTACCAGTCACCAAATCTCTTAACCCCCCCCCCTGGGAAGATCCTGGTATGACCAGATAACCCCCTGGAGACTTATCCCCCGGTAACGTTAACCCCCCCTGGGAATTTGTTCATATGACCAGACAATATCCTGACGAAATTAAACCCCCTCTTGTCTTAACCTCCTTAACATTAATCACCCACCCAGGGAATTTCTCGCCTTGACTAGATAGTCTCCTGGTGATATTAAACCCCCTGTTCGACTTAAAATACTGCCTTGAGGTCGGTTTTTATTATGTTTATACTAAACAATTCAAGATAGCTGACCCGTGCAGACTTTTCTCCCGAGCTCATTTCTGGCTAAACCATAGGTCGTAGATCAGATCTGAGGGCACAATCGAAAGACAAAATTAAATTTCCGACAAGAAAGGTCCAGTCACTTTTTGTCATATCTCTAACGGTTATCTAATATATATACAACCGCATGTGTAACTGACTGACTGACTGACTAGACTCACTCACTCACGTATACTAATTTCTAACCTACTTCCAGATGAGTTAGAGACTTGAAATTTGGTACACAGATAGCTTTCCACGTGTAACCACCAGGAAAATCCCGAAAAGTGAGAATTTTTCATTTTCAACCCCTCAAAAAAATTCCCAAAAAAATCGCGCATTCTTCACCCCTGCAGGCATTTTTTGTAAGCCCGATAGCGGGCGAACCGTTGGAGCTAGCTCGGATCTGACGGAAAATTCATGGTCAGGAATGAAGTGAACTACAAAAAAGGTCTAATGACTTTTTGCTCTATCTTCCATGGTTAAGCGACAAAACGCTCGAAACATTTGAAATTCCAGAGATTTTTTCGATAAAAATAATGTTTCAAGCCCGATAGCGGCCGAACCGTTGGTCGTAGCTCAAATCTGATTGACCCATCAAATTAGCAAATTGCGCGATCTACAGAAAAGGTCCAGTAATCTTTTGCCCTATCTCGATTGGTTTTGGCCGAAAAACGTGATTATGTACAATTTTGTTGTAACTTTTTACGCGAAACTTTTGTTTTTGGGGTCGATAGCGGCGAAACCATTGGTCGGAGGTCAAAATAAGACTAACGTTTTATTTAGGAAATAAGATGACCTACAAAAAAGGTCCAGTGACTTTTTACTATATTTCCCTTAGTTTGACCGCAAAACGCGATTAAGTGAAAATATTGGACATTTTCGCCTAAAAATTTTACATTCCGGGCTTGATAGCGGCTAAACGGTTGGTCGTAACTCAAAACAAATTTTAAACGGGATTTAGGAAATCACGTGATCTACAGAAAAGGTTCAGTGACTTCGGGAGTTGGCTGAGCGTTAGCTAAGCGTCAATAGTAGATAGGGACAGAGGAATATTTATTATGTTCACAGACACAATACCCTCTAAAAAAGGCCCAAGTGTGTCATTAACCCCCGGTAATATTAACCCCCCCCCCCCCGGGGATTTCCTGGTATGACCTGATAACCTCCTGTACATTCAACCCCCTGATGTGTTAACCCCCCTGGTAACATTAAACCCCCCCCAGGGAATTTCCTGCCATGACCTCATGTCCGAATTTTAACCAGTCACCAAATCTCTTAACCCCCCCCCCCCCTGGGAAGATCCTGGTATGACCAGATAACCCCCTGGAGACTTATCCCCCGGTAACGTTAACCCCCCCTGGGAATTTGTTCATATGACCAGACAATATCCTGACGAAATTAAACCCCCTCTTGTCTTAACCTCCTTAACATTAATCACCCACCCAGGGAATTTCTCGCCTTGACTAGATAGTCTCCTGGTGATATTAAACCCCCTGTTCGACTTAAAATACTGCCTTGAGGTCGGTTTTTATTATGTTTATACTAAACAATTCAAGATAGCTGACCCGTGCAGACTTTTCTCCCGAGCTCATTTCTGGCTAAACCATAGGTCGTAGATCAGATCTGAGGGCACAATCGAAAGACAAAATTAAATTTCCGACAAGAAAGGTCCAGTCACTTTTTGTCATATCTCTAACGGTTATCTAATATATATACAACCGCATGTGTAACTGACTGACTGACTGACTCACTCACTCACTCACGTATACTAATTCTAACCTACTTCCAGATGAGTTAGAGACTTGAAATTTGGTACACAGATAGCTTTCCACGTGTAACCACCAGGAAAATCCCGAAAAGTGAGAATTTTTCATTTTCAAACCCCTCAAAAAAATTCCCAAAAAATCGCGCATTCTTCACCCCTGCAGGCATTTTTTGTAAGCCCGATAGCGGGCGAACCGTTGGAGCTAGCTCGGATCTGACGGAAAATTCATGGTCAGGAATGAAGTGAACTACAAAAAAGGTCTAATGACTTTTTTGCTCTATCTTCCATGGTTAAGCGACAAAACGCTCGAACATTTGAAATTCCAGAGATTTTTTCGATAAAAATAATGTTTCAAGCCCGATAGCGGCCGAACCGTTGGTCGTAGCTCAAATCTGATTGACCCATCAAATTAGCAAATTGCGCGATCTACAGAAAAGGTCCAGTAATCTTTTGCCCTATCTCGATTGGTTTGGCCGAAAAACGTGATTATGTACAATTTTGTTGTAACTTTTTACGCGAAACTTTTGTTTTTGGGGTCGATAGCGGCGAAACCATTGGTCGGAGGTCAAAATAAGACTAACGTTTTATTTAGGAAATAAGATGACCTACAAAAAAGGTCCAGTGACTTTTTACTATATTTCCCTTAGTTTGACCGCAAAACGCGATTAAGTGAAAATATTGGACATTTTCGCCTAAAAATTTTACATTCCGGGCTTGATAGCGGCTAAACGGTTGGTCGTAACTCAAAACAAATTTTAAACGGGATTTAGGAAATCACGTGATCTACAGAAAAGGTTCAGTGACTTCGGGAGTTGGCTGAGCGTTAGCTAAGCGTCAATAGTAGATAGGGACAGAGGAATATTTATTATGTTCACAGACACAATACCCTCTAAAAAAGGCCCAAGTGTGTCATTAACCCCCCGGTAATATTAACCCCCCCCCCGGGGATTTCCTGGTATGACCTGATAACCTCCTGTACATTCAACCCCCTGATGTGTTAACCCCCCTGGTAACATTAAACCCCCCCAGGGAATTTCCTGCCATGACCTCATGTCCGAATTTTACCAGTCACCAAATCTCTTAACCCCCCCCCCTGGGAAGATCCTGGTATGACCAGATAACCCCCTGGAGACTTATCCCCCGGTAACGTTAACCCCCCCTGGGAATTTGTTCATATGACCAGACAATATCCTGACGAAATTAAACCCCCTCTTGTCTTAAACCTCCTTAACATTAATCACCCACCCAGGGAATTTCTCGCCTTGACTAGATAGTCTCCTGGTGATATTAAACCCCCTGTTCGACTTAAAATACTGCCTTGAGGTCGGTTTTTATTATGTTTATACTAAACAATTCAAGATAGCTGACCCGTGCAGACTTTTCTCCCGAGCTCATTTCTGGCTAAAACCATAGGTCGTAGATCAGATCTGAGGGCACAATCGAAAGACAAAATTAAATTTCCGACAAGAAAGGTCCAGTCACTTTTTGTCGTATCTCTAACGGTTTAAAACCGTGTCAAAATGCCCCTCAAAGTCAAAAGTTTTTTACGAATCCGGAAAAAAATCTATGAAAAAGGTCAATTTTTAAATCCCTTGTCATTTACTTAATGTCCGGACTTAACCAGTCACCGAATTCCGCTTATCCCCGAATTTGCAAGCGTTTACTTTTGGGGGCCTGGGGGCGTAGCCCCCCAGCGAGCCGAAGGCGAGTCTAAATTTTTCATATACAACCGCCATGTGTAACTGACTGACTGACACTTCACTCACGTATACTAATTCTAACCTACTTCCAGATGAGTTAGAGACTTGAAATTTGGTACACAGATAGCTTTCCACGTGTAACCACCAGGAAAATCCCGAAAAGTGAGAATTTTTCATTTTCAACCCCTCAAAAAAATTCCCAAAAAATCGCGCATTCTTCACCCCTGCAGGCATTTTTTGTAAGCCCGATAGCGGGCGAACCGTTGGAGCTAGCTCGGATCTGACGGAAAATTCATGGTCAGGAATGAAGTGAACTACAAAAAAGGTCTAATGACTTTTTGCTCTATCTTCCATGGTTAAGCGACAAAACGCTCGAACATTTGAAATTCCAGAGATTTTTTCGATAAAAATAATGTTTCAAGCCCGATAGCGGCCGAACCGTTGGTCGTAGCTCAAATCTGATTGACCCATCAAATTAGCAAATTGCGCGATCTACAGAAAAGGTCCAGTAATCTTTTGCCCTATCTCGATTGGTTTGGCCGAAAAACGTGATTATGTACAATTTTGTTGTAACTTTTACGCGAAACTTTTGTTTTTTGGGGTCGATAGCGGCGAAACCATTGGTCGGAGGTCAAAATAAGACTAACGTTTTATTTAGGAAATAAGATGACCTACAAAAAAGGTCCAGTGACTTTTTACTATATTTCCCTTAGTTTGACCGCAAAACGCGATTAAGTGAAAATATTGGACATTTTCGCCTAAAAATTTACATTCCGGGCTTGATAGCGGCTAAACGGTTGGTCGTAACTCAAAACAAATTTTAAACGGGATTTAGGAAATCACGTGATCTACAGAAAAGGTTCAGTGACTTCGGGAGTTGGCTGAGCGTTAGCTAAGCGTCAATAGTAGATAGGGACAGAGGAATATTTATTATGTTCACAGACACAATACCCTCTAAAAAAGGCCCAAGTGTGTCATTAACCCCCGGTAATATTAACCCCCCCCCCGGGGATTTCCTGGTATGACCTGATAACCTCCTGTACATTCAACCCCCTGATGTGTTAAACCCCCCTGGTAACATTAAACCCCCCCAGGGAATTTCCTGCCATGACCTCATGTCCGAATTTTACCAGTCACCAAATCTCTTAACCCCCCCCCCCTGGGAAGATCCTGGTATGACCAGATAACCCCCTGGAGACTTATCCCCCGGTAACGTTAACCCCCCCTGGGAATTTGTTCATATGACCAGACAATATCCTGACGAAATTAAACCCCCTCTTGTCTTAAACCTCCTTAACATTAATCACCCACCCAGGGAATTTCTCGCCTTGACTAGATAGTCTCCTGGTGATATTAAACCCCCTGTTCGACTTAAAATACTGCCTTGAGGTCGGTTTTTATTATGTTTATACTAAACAATTCAAGATAGCTGACCCGTGCAGACTTTTCTCCCGAGCTCATTTCTGGCTAAACCATAGGTCGTAGATCAGATCTGAGGGCACAATCGAAAGACAAAATTAAATTTCCGACAAGAAAGGTCCAGTCACTTTTTGTCATATCTCTAACGGTTATCTAATATATATACAACCGCATGTGTAACTGACTGACTGACTCACTCACTCACGTATACTAATTCTAACCTACTTCCAGATGAGTTAGAGACTTGAAATTTGGTACACAGATAGCTTTCCACGTGTAACCACCAGGAAAATCCCGAAAAGTGAGAATTTTTCATTTTCAACCCCTCAAAAAAATTCCCAAAAAATCGCGCATTCTTCACCCCTGCAGGCATTTTTTGTAAGCCCGATAGCGGGCGAACCGTTGGAGCTAGCTCGGATCTGACGGAAAATTCATGGTCAGGAATGAAGTGAACTACAAAAAAGGTCTAATGACTTTTTGCTCTATCTTCCATGGTTAAGCGACAAAACGCTCGAACATTTGAAATTCCAGAGATTTTTTCGATAAAAATAATGTTTCAAGCCCGATAGCGGCCGAACCGTTGGTCGTAGCTCAAATCTGATTGACCCATCAAATTAGCAAATTGCGCGATCTACAGAAAAGGTCCAGTAATCTTTTGCCCTATCTCGATTGGTTTGGCCGAAAAAACGTGATTATGTACAATTTTGTTGTAACTTTTACGCGAAACTTTTGTTTTTGGGGTCGATAGCGGCGAAACCATTGGTCGGAGGTCAAAATAAGACTAACGTTTTATTTAGGAAATAAGATGACCTACAAAAAAGGTCCAGTGACTTTTTACTATATTTCCCTTAGTTTGACCGCAAAACGCGATTAAGTGAAAATATTGGACATTTTCGCCTAAAAAATTTACATTCCGGGCTTGATAGCGGCTAAACGGTTGGTCGTAACTCAAAACAAATTTTAAACGGGATTTAGGAAATCACGTGATCTACAGAAAAGGTTCAGTGACTTCGGGAGTTGGCTGAGCGTTAGCTAAGCGTCAATAGTAGATAGGGACAGAGGAATATTTATTATGTTCACAGACACAATACCCTCTAAAAAAGGCCCAAGTGTGTCATTAACCCCCGGTAATATTAACCCCCCCCCCGGGGATTTCCTGGTATGACCTGATAACCTCCTGTACATTCAACCCCCTGATGTGTTAACCCCCCTGGTAACATTAAACCCCCCCAGGGAATTTCCTGCCATGACCTCATGTCCGAATTTTACCAGTCACCAAATCTCTTAACCCCCCCCCCCCCCTGGGAAGATCCTGGTATGACCAGATAACCCCCTGGAGACTTATCCCCCGGTAACGTTAACCCCCCCTGGGAATTTGTTCATATGACCAGACAATATCCTGACGAAATTAAACCCCCTCTTGTCTTAACCTCCTTAACATTAATCACCCACCCAGGGAATTTCTCGCCTTGACTAGATAGTCTCCTGGTGATATTAAACCCCCTGTTCGACTTAAAATACTGCCTTGAGGTCGGTTTTTATTATGTTTATACTAAACAATTCAAGATAGCTGACCCGTGCAGACTTTTCTCCCGAGCTCATTTCTGGCTAAACCATAGGTCGTAGATCAGATCTGAGGGCACAATCGAAAGACAAAATTAAATTTCCGACAAGAAAGGTCCAGTCACTTTTTGTCATATCTCTAACGGTTATCTAATATATATACAACCGCATGTGTAACTGACTGACTGACACTCACTCACTCACGTATACTAATTCTAACCTACTTCCAGATGAGTTAGAGACTTGAAATTTGGTACACAGATAGCTTTCCACGTGTAACCACCAGGAAAATCCCGAAAAGTGAGAATTTTTCATTTTCAACCCCTCAAAAAAATTCCCAAAAAATCGCGCATTCTTCACCCCTGCAGGCATTTTTTGTAAGCCCGATAGCGGGCGAACCGTTGGAGCTAGCTCGGATCTGACGGAAAATTCATGGTCAGGAATGAAGTGAACTACAAAAAAGGTCTAATGACTTTTTGCTCTATCTTCCATGGTTAAGCGACAAAACGCTCGAACATTTGAAATTCCAGAGATTTTTTCGATAAAAATAATGTTTCAAGCCCGATAGCGGCCGAACCGTTGGTCGTAGCTCAAATCTGATTGACCCATCAAATTAGCAAATTGCGCGATCTACAGAAAAGGTCCAGTAATCTTTTGCCCTATCTCGATTGGTTTGGCCGAAAAACGTGATTATGTACAATTTTGTTGTAACTTTTACGCGAAACTTTTGTTTTTGGGGTCGATAGCGGCGAAACCATTGGTCGGAGGTCAAAATAAGACTAACGTTTTATTTAGGAAATAAGATGACCTACAAAAAAGGTCCAGTGACTTTTTACTATATTTCCCTTAGTTTGACCGCAAAACGCGATTAAGTGAAAATATTGGACATTTTCGCCTAAAAATTTACATTCCGGGCTTGATAGCGGCTAAACGGTTGGTCGTAACTCAAAACAAATTTTAAACGGGATTTAGGAAATCACGTGATCTACAGAAAAGGTTCAGTGACTTCGGGAGTTGGCTGAGCGTTAGCTAAGCGTCAATAGTAGATAGGGACAGAGGAATATTTATTATGTTCACAGACACAATACCCTCTAAAAAAGGCCCAAGTGTGTCATTAACCCCCGGTAATATTAACCCCCCCCCCGGGGATTTCCTGGTATGACCTGATAACCTCCTGTACATTCAACCCCCTGATGTGTTAACCCCCCTGGTAACATTAAACCCCCCCAGGGAATTTCCTGCCATGACCTCATGTCCGAATTTTAACCAGTCACCAAATCTCTTAACCCCCCCCCCCTGGGAAGATCCTGGTATGACCAGATAACCCCCTGGAGACTTATCCCCCGGTAACGTTAACCCCCCCTGGGAATTTGTTCATATGACCAGACAATATCCTGACGAAATTAAACCCCCTCTTGTCTTAACCTCCTTAACATTAATCACCCACCCAGGGAATTTCTCGCCTTGACTAGATAGTCTCCTGGTGATATTAAACCCCCTGTTCGACTTAAAATACTGCCTTGAGGTCGGTTTTTTATTATGTTTATACTAAACAATTCAAGATAGCTGACCCGTGCAGACTTTTCTCCCGAGCTCATTTCTGGCTAAACCATAGGTCGTAGATCAGATCTGAGGGCACAATCGAAAGACAAAATTAAATTTCCGACAAGAAAGGTCCAGTCACTTTTTGTCATATCTCTAACGGTTATCTAATATATATACAACCGCATGTGTAACTGACTGACTGACTGACTCACTCACTCACTCACTCACGTATACTAATTCTAACCTACTTCCAGATGAGTTAGAGACTTGAAATTTGGTACACAGATAGCTTTCCACGTGTAACCACCAGGAAAATCCCGAAAAGTGAGAATTTTTCATTTTCAACCCCTCAAAAAAATTCCCAAAAAATCGCGCATTCTTCACCCCTGCAGGCATTTTTTGTAAGCCCGATAGCGGGCGAACCGTTGGAGCTAGCTCGGATCTGACGGAAAATTCATGGTCAGGAATGAAGTGAACTACAAAAAAGGTCTAATGACTTTTTGCTCTATCTTCCATGGTTAAGCGACAAAACGCTCGAACATTTGAAATTCCAGAGATTTTTTCGATAAAAATAATGTTTCAAGCCCGATAGCGGCCGAACCGTTGGTCGTAGCTCAAATCTGATTGACCCATCAAATTAGCAAATTGCGCGATCTACAGAAAAGGTCCAGTAATCTTTTGCCCTATCTCGATTGGTTTGGCCGAAAAACGTGATTATGTACAATTTTGTTGTAACTTTTACGCGAAACTTTTGTTTTTTTTTTGGGGTCGATAGCGGCGAAACCATTGGTCGGAGGTCAAAATAAGACTAACGTTTTATTTAGGAAATAAGATGACCTACAAAAAAGGTCCAGTGACTTTTTAACTATATTTCCCTTAGTTTGACCGCAAAACGCGATTAAGTGAAAATATTGGACATTTTCGCCTAAAAATTTACATTCCGGGCTTGATAGCGGCTAAACGGTTGGTCGTAACTCAAAACAAATTTTAAACGGGATTTAGGAAATCACGTGATCTACAGAAAAGGTTCAGTGACTTCGGGAGTTGGCTGAGCGTTAGCTAAGCGTCAATAGTAGATAGGGACAGAGGAATATTTATTATGTTCACAGACACAATACCCTCTAAAAAAGGCCCAAGTGTGTCATTAACCCCCGGTAATATTAACCCCCCCCCCGGGGATTTCCTGGTATGACCTGATAACCTCCTGTACATTCAACCCCCTGATGTGTTAACCCCCCTGGTAACATTAAACCCCCCCAGGGAATTTCCTGCCATGACCTCATGTCCGAATTTTACCAGTCACCAAATCTCTTAACCCCCCCCCCCTGGGAAGATCCTGGTATGACCAGATAACCCCCTGGAGACTTATCCCCCGGTAACGTTAACCCCCCCTGGGAATTTGTTCATATGACCAGACAATATCCTGACGAAATTAAACCCCCTCTTGTCTTAACCTCCTTAACATTAATCACCCACCCAGGGAATTTCTCGCCTTGACTAGATAGTCTCCTGGTGATATTAAACCCCCTGTTCGACTTAAAATACTGCCTTGAGGTCGGTTTTTTATTATGTTTATACTAAACAATTCAAGATAGCTGACCCGTGCAGACTTTTCTCCCGAGCTCATTTCTGGCTAAACCATAGGTCGTAGATCAGATCTGAGGGCACAATCGAAAGACAAAATTAAATTTCCGACAAGAAAGGTCCAGTCACTTTTTGTCATATCTCTAACGGTTATCTAATATATATACAACCGCATGTGTAACTGACTGACTGACTGACTCACTCACTCACTCACGTATACTAATTCTAACCTACTTCCAGATGAGTTAGAGACTTGAAATTTGGTACACAGATAGCTTTCCACGTGTAACCACCAGGAAAATCCCGAAAAGTGAGAATTTTTCATTTTCAACCCCTCAAAAAAATTCCCAAAAAATCGCGCATTCTTCACCCCTGCAGGCATTTTTTGTAAGCCCGATAGCGGGCGAACCGTTGGAGCTAGCTCGGATCTGACGGAAAATTCATGGTCAGGAATGAAGTGAACTACAAAAAAGGTCTAATGACTTTTTGCTCTATCTTCCATGGTTAAGCGACAAAACGCTCGAACATTTGAAATTCCAGAGATTTTTTCGATAAAAATAATGTTTCAAGCCCGATAGCGGCCGAACCGTTGGTCGTAGCTCAAATCTGATTGACCCATCAAATTAGCAAATTGCGCGATCTACAGAAAAGGTCCAGTAATCTTTTGCCCTATCTCGATTGGTTTGGCCGAAAAACGTGATTATGTACAATTTTGTTGTAACTTTTACGCGAAACTTTTGTTTTTGGGGTCGATAGCGGCGAAACCATTGGTCGGAGGTCAAAATAAGACTAACGTTTTATTTAGGAAATAAGATGACCTACAAAAAAGGTCCAGTGACTTTTTACTATATTTCCCTTAGTTTGACCGCAAAACGCGATTAAGTGAAAATATTGGACATTTTCGCCTAAAAATTTACATTCCGGGCTTGATAGCGGCTAAACGGTTGGTCGTAACTCAAAACAAATTTTAAACGGGATTTAGGAAATCACGTGATCTACAGAAAAGGTTCAGTGACTTCGGGAGTTGGCTGAGCGTTAGCTAAGCGTCAATAGTAGATAGGGACAGAGGAATATTTATTATGTTCACAGACACAATACCCTCTAAAAAAGGCCCAAGTGTGTCATTAACCCCCGGTAATATTAACCCCCCCCCGGGGATTTCCTGGTATGACCTGATAACCTCCTGTACATTCAACCCCCTGATGTGTTAACCCCCCTGGTAACATTAAACCCCCCCAGGGAATTTCCTGCCATGACCTCATGTCCGAATTTTACCAGTCACCAAATCTCTTAACCCCCCCCCCTGGGAAGATCCTGGTATGACCAGATAACCCCCTGGAGACTTATCCCCCGGTAACGTTAACCCCCCCTGGGAATTTGTTCATATGACCAGACAATATCCTGACGAAATTAAACCCCCTCTTGTCTTAACCTCCTTAACATTAATCACCCACCCAGGGAATTTCTCGCCTTGACTAGATAGTCTCCTGGTGATATTAAACCCCCTGTTCGACTTAAAATACTGCCTTGAGGTCGGTTTTTATTATGTTTATACTAAACAATTCAAGATAGCTGACCCGTGCAGACTTTTCTCCCGAGCTCATTTCTGGCTAAACCATAGGTCGTAGATCAGATCTGAGGGCACAATCGAAAGACAAAATTAAATTTCCGACAAGAAAGGTCCAGTCACTTTTTGTCATATCTCTAACGGTTATCTAATATATATATACAACCGCATGTGTAACTGACTGACTGACTGACTCACTCACTCACTCACGTATACTAATTCTAAACCTACTTCCAGATGAGTTAGAGACTTGAAATTTGGTACACAGATAGCTTTCCACGTGTAACCACCAGGAAAATCCCGAAAAGTGAGAATTTTTCATTTTCAACCCCTCAAAAAAATTCCCAAAAAATCGCGCATTCTTCACCCCTGCAGGCATTTTTTGTAAGCCCGATAGCGGGCGAACCGTTGGAGCTAGCTCGGATCTGACGGAAAATTCATGGTCAGGAATGAAGTGAACTACAAAAAAGGTCTAATGACTTTTTGCTCTATCTTCCATGGTTTAAGCGACAAAACGCTCGAACATTTGAAATTCCAGAGATTTTTTCGATAAAAATAATGTTTCAAGCCCGATAGCGGCCGAACCGTTGGTCGTAGCTCAAATCTGATTGACCCATCAAATTAGCAAATTGCGCGATCTACAGAAAAGGTCCAGTAATCTTTTGCCCTATCTCGATTGGTTTGGCCGAAAAACGTGATTATGTACAATTTTGTTGTAACTTTTACGCGAAACTTTTGTTTTTGGGGTCGATAGCGGCGAAACCATTGGTCGGAGGTCAAAATAAGACTAACGTTTTTATTTAGGAAATAAGATGACCTACAAAAAAGGTCCAGTGACTTTTTACTATATTTCCCTTAGTTTGACCGCAAAAACGCGATTAAGTGAAAATATTGGACATTTTCGCCTAAAAATTTACATTCCGGGCTTGATAGCGGCTAAACGGTTGGTCGTAACTCAAAACAAATTTTAAACGGGATTTAGGAAATCACGTGATCTACAGAAAAGGTTCAGTGACTTCGGGAGTTTGGCTGAGCGTTAGCTAAGCGTCAATAGTAGATAGGGACAGAGGAATATTTATTATGTTCACAGACACAATACCCTCTAAAAAAGGCCCAAGTGTGTCATTAACCCCCGGTAATATTAACCCCCCCCCGGGATTTCCTGGTATGACCTGATAACCTCCTGTACATTCAACCCCCTGATGTGTTAACCCCCCTGGTAACATTAAACCCCCCCAGGGAATTTCCTGCCATGACCTCATGTCCGAATTTTACCAGTCACCAAATCTCTTAACCCCCCCCCCTGGGAAGATCCTGGTATGACCAGATAACCCCCTGGAGACTTATCCCCCGGTAACGTTAACCCCCCCTGGGAATTTGTTCATATGACCAGACAATATCCTGACGAAATTAAACCCCCCTCTTGTCTTAACCTCCTTAACATTAATCACCCACCCAGGGAATTTCTCGCCTTGACTAGATAGTCTCCTGGTGATATTAAACCCCCTGTTCGACTTAAAATACTGCCTTGAGGTCGGTTTTTATTATGTTTATACTAAACAATTCAAGATAGCTGACCCGTGCAGACTTTTTCCCCGAGCTCATTTCTGGCTAAACCATAGGTCGTAGATCAGATCTGAGGGCACAATCGAAAGACAAAATTAAATTTCCGACAAGAAAGGTCCAGTCACTTTTTGTCATATCTCTAACGGTTATCTAATATATATACAACCGCATGTGTAACTGACTGACTGACTGACTCACTCACTCACTCACGTATACTAATTCTAACCTACTTCCAGATGAGTTAGAGACTTGAAATTTGGTACACAGATAGCTTTCCACGTGTAACCACCAGGAAAATCCCGAAAAGTGAGAATTTTTCATTTTCAACCCCTCAAAAAAATTCCCAAAAAATCGCGCATTCTTCACCCCTGCAGGCATTTTTTGTAAGCCCGATAGCGGGCGAACCGTTGGAGCTAGCTCGGATCTGACGGAAAATTCATGGTCAGGAATGAAGTGAACTACAAAAAAGGTCTAATGACTTTTTGCTCTATCTTCCATGGTTAAGCGACAAAACGCTCGAACATTTGAAATTCCAGAGATTTTTTCGATAAAAATAATGTTTCAAGCCCGATAGCGGCCGAACCGTTGGTCGTAGCTCAAATCTGATTGACCCATCAAATTAGCAAATTGCGCGATCTACAGAAAAGGTCCAGTAATCTTTTGCCCTATCTCGATTGGTTTGGCCGAAAAAACGTGATTATGTACAATTTTGTTGTAACTTTTACGCGAAACTTTTGTTTTTGGGGTCGATAGCGGCGAAACCATTGGTCGGAGGTCAAAATAAGACTAACGTTTTATTTAGGAAATAAGATGACCTACAAAAAAGGTCCAGTGACTTTTTACTATATTTCCCTTAGTTTGACCGCAAAACGCGATTAAGTGAAAATATTGGACATTTTCGCCTAAAAATTTACATTCCGGGCTTGATAGCGGCTAAACGGTTGGTCGTAACTCAAAACAAATTTTAAACGGGATTTAGGAAATCACGTGATCTACAGAAAAGGTTCAGTGACTTCGGGAGTTGGCTGAGCGTTAGCTAAGCGTCAATAGTAGATAGGGACAGAGGAATATTTATTATGTTCACAGACACAATACCCTCTAAAAAAGGCCCAAGTGTGTCATTAACCCCCGGTAATATTAACCCCCCCCCGGGGATTTCCTGGTATGACCTGATAACCTCCTGTACATTCAACCCCCTGATGTGTTAACCCCCCCTGGTAACATTAAACCCCCCCAGGGAATTTCCTGCCATGACCTCATGTCCGAATTTTACCAGTCACCAAATCTCTTAACCCCCCCCCCCCTGGGAAGATCCTGGTATGACCAGATAACCCCCTGGAGACTTATCCCCCGGTAACGTTAACCCCCCCCCCTGGGAATTTGTTCATATGACCAGACAATATCCTGACGAAATTAAACCCCCTCTTGTCTTAACCTCCTTAACATTAATCACCCACCCAGGGAATTTCTCGCCTTGACTAGATAGTCTCCTGGTGATATTAAACCCCCTGTTCGACTTAAAATACTGCCTTGAGGTCGGTTTTTATTATGTTTATACTAAACAATTCAAGATAGCTGACCCGTGCAGACTTTTCTCCCGAGCTCATTTCTGGCTAAACCATAGGTCGTAGATCAGATCTGAGGGCACAATCGAAAGACAAAATTAAATTTCCGACAAGAAAGGTCCAGTCACTTTTTGTCATATCTCTAACGGTTTTAACCGCAAAATGCCCTCAAAGTCAAAAGTTTTTTACGAATCCGGAAAAAAAATCTATGAAAAAGGTCAATTTTTAAATCCCTTGTCATTACTTAATGTCCGGACTTAACCAGTCACCGAATTCCGCTTATCCCCGAATTTGCAAGCGTTTACTTTGGGGGCCTGGGGGCGTAGCCCCCAGCGAGCCGAAGGCGAGTCTAAATATATATACAACCGCATGTGTAACTGACTGACTGACTCACTCACTCACTCACGTATACTAATTCTAACCTACTTCCAGATGAGTTAGAGACTTGAAATTTGGTACACAGATAGCTTTCCACGTGTAACCACCAGGAAAATCCCGAAAAGTGAGAATTTTTCATTTTCAAACCCCTCAAAAAAATTCCCAAAAAATCGCGCATTCTTCACCCCTGCAGGCATTTTTTGTAAGCCCGATAGCGGGCGAACCGTTGGAGCTAGCTCGGATCTGACGGAAAATTCATGGTCAGGAATGAAGTGAACTACAAAAAAGGTCTAATGACTTTTTGCTCTATCTTCCATGGTTAAGCGACAAAACGCTCGAACATTTGAAATTCCAGAGATTTTTTCGATAAAAATAATGTTTCAAGCCCGATAGCGGCCGAACCGTTGGTCGTAGCTCAAATCTGATTGACCCATCAAATTAGCAAATTGCGCGATCTACAGAAAAGGTCCAGTAATCTTTTGCCCTATCTCGATTGGTTTGGCCGAAAAACGTGATTATGTACAATTTTTGTTGTAACTTTTACGCGAAACTTTTGTTTTTGGGGGTCGATAGCGGCGAAACCATTGGTCGGAGGTCAAAATAAGACTAACGTTTTATTTAGGAAATAAGATGACCTACAAAAAAGGTCCAGTGACTTTTTACTATATTTCCCCTTTAGTTTGACCGCAAAACGCGATTAAGTGAAAATATTGGACATTTTCCGCCTAAAAATTTACATTCCGGGCTTGATAGCGGCTAAACGGTTGGTCGTAACTCAAACAAATTTTAAACGGGATTTAGGGAAATCACGTGATCTACAGAAAAGGTTCAGTGACTTCGGGAGTTGGCTGAGCGTTAGCTAAGCGTCAATAGTAGATAGGGACAGAGGAATATTTATTATGTTCACAGACACAATACCCTAAAAAAAAGGCCCAAGTGTGTCATTAACCCCCCGGTAATATTAAACCCCCCCCCCCCGGGGATTTCCTGGTATGACCCTGATAACCTCCTGTACATTCAACCCCCTGATGTGTTAACCCCCCTGGTAACATTAAACCCCCCCAGGGAATTTCCCTGCCATGACCTCATGTCCGAATTTTACCAGTCACCAAATCTCTTAACCCCCCCCCCTGGGAAGATCCTGGTATGACCAGATAACCCCCTGGAGACTTATCCCCCGGTAACGTTAACCCCCC
>NW_025781153.1:0-18447 GCF_021130785.1 Homalodisca vitripennis | reverse complement strand
TTTGTTCTGTTCACCTCCAGCCCCAGAGCATACGAGAGGTAGATTTTCGTATAATGTCAACGTTCACGTACAATTCTACACGGTCATGCTGGGTTTTGTGAACTTCCGTCTTATACCATTCCCCTGAATCTGTATTTTATCCACCGACCATTTGCCTCCATATTCTCTGGTGATTTTTTAATTCATGGAATCACCTCATAGTGACATAAAAAAGTTGTTTTATTTTTATTACTACTTTATTATAATTAATTTTGTTACGACAGAAAAAACTGAATAGATCATACATAAATAATTTCCTTTTGGAAAATGACTTTTCAATTTGAAAGAAATATACCTTTAGTAAAACTTACTGAGTTTGGGTTAAATGTATGTTGATATTGTGAGAATAGTTTTCTATATTATTACATGTTAGATACTAAATTACATTATTATGAAGAAGCTCGTTTCTTTTGTGTACTGATTTTATAATCCATAAAGACATTTTTAAACATGTTGTAAGAATTATCTTGGATTGATTACCATTTACTGTAGCTATGGGTTTAAAATGACTTAATGTTAAAAACGTTTGAAAATTTTAAGTTCTGAAAAACTACAAATAAAGGTCATTGGGATCATGTAAATAAGTTTTATATTTATAATACTATTGCACTGTTTTCAGCTTTAGAAAGCGAAGGGCCAATGACGTTGGTGGATGAAGAGGCATACCTGTCGCGAAACGTTATTGCAGCCCTCAACCAGCCCTTTGGCACGTTCTGGCACGTCGGAGGACAATTTCTCGATGAAGTGGAACTTGATGCTTTTCCAACGGTTAAGATCAGTCAGAAATTGAACTACAGTTTCGTATTGTAGCTACACATATTTATGTAAATAAAATTCCAAATTATATTCTTTTACTTAGATTATGTCACAAAACGTTTTTAAAATGGGCTTATTGCATACAGGTTTGAGGTAGACCACCCATATTCTGCAATGTATAGGAGCTGAAAAACTGAGAAACATACCTTTTAGTTTTAAAAGAAATAACCCCGTATTTCAACACCAAATAATTTGGGGAATAAAAAAATAGTAATTAATTTAGTAACACCTAAAACTAACCATCCCAAAATGGCTCTTTCGGGGGGGGGGGAGGGAGGGATTCATTTTGAAAGATTTGAAAATGTAAAAGGTAGGTCAAGCCGTACCTTTATTCCGAAAGGCTTTTATTATGAAAAAAAGTTTTAATTTATGTTTAATTATTGTACACAAAAAATAGTCAATAGTTTGCACGTTTTCACAGTTTTTTTTACTGTTACCATCATTAAAAATTTTGAGCAAAACCAAAATGTTTATATCCGTTACCAAAGAATGTATATTCTATTCTAAAAAAATGAGTTTTACAGTTGTCACTTTTCTGTAAATTTACTACTTTTTAAAAATAGCACTAGTTTCAAATTGTACGTTTCAAAACTTTTAAACAAAATCTAACATTCAAACTGTCTTAAAAACTAAAATTTTTTGTGTCCCTTATTCTTCAGATCACGAATTAATCTCCTTTCGGTAAAACTTATATAGCAAATTAAATTTCTGATGCTAGTCTTTTTATATTTGTCGGCAGTAGTGATATATTTAGAAGTAACAATACTTCCGCAGGACCCTGTAAACCTACGGTGAAAACGCGGTGGTCGTTGGTGAGATTTATGCATGAAATTATTTATGACTCTGTCCTGGCCTTTTTGACTAGGGATAAGTTGGCTCTATTCACTTTGATTCTGATACCAATAAAAGTGCTTCAGATAGGGTTGGAAATGTTAGAATTTCACGTATTATGATTAGTGATGTGTTGAAGCTGAATCTCGAATCAAAATTAAATTGTCTATTCGTGGACAACAGCTGATCAGCATGGTAGAACGAAATTACCAGTTGCTAACATGTGTTTTTTATTGAGTTTTCTGTTGGAAAAAAAATGTAGATAGATAGCCAAATAAAAAAATTATCTAGTTGCCCACTTGCGTCAACTACTGTACAATTTTTGTTGTTTCCCTATGACCTTTTAAGTACAAGGCCCAAGCAATTGCCACTAGACAGATTAACAGCATAATTTATCACTTACTTACTTAGTTTATATAATGTTTACAATCGAGTCCCGAAAACCGAGAGCTGGATAAACTGGGTGACTAACTTTATTTATTGTAGCCAAATGTTTCTGAATCAAATTATAGGATAACATGTTCACTGTTTTATATTGCAATACATTTATTGAACCGAAAATTTAGGATTCCTGGGTGGTCACAATTCACCTGTCTTACAAGGAATACTGCAAATTTTCTCATGTTAGTGATTGCAAAAGTCACTTTAGGATTCTGGAACTTATTTTTAATAAAAGGAAGAAGCCGATCCCCTTTTAAGCCTTGTTCTGTCCGTTCCTCATTGGGGCCCACTGGCCTCTGCAAGGATCCTTATCAACGAATAAGGGTGGAGAGTCGATACACGTACAATGGGTCGATGGTACGTGATAAAAAGATGCAAGGGTCACAGACAAGATTCGAGCCTGTGCTATCTCTAACTCAGATTCAAAGTCCAGTTGTATTAGACCGCTCCGGCCATCGACACTCCCCAATTCCTAAAAACTTCATCGTATTAGATGAATTTGAGCATAAACCACCCCTGTAGGACAAATTAATACCTTAGAACTTCAACACGGCCTTTTTTTTAAAATTGTAATCCACTTCAATAAATTAGTCCCAAAACGCATGTTACATTTTTGCATAAACCTTGCCTTTTTTCTGGTTAACACTCCTATAAATTATAATTCTTTTTACTAAATTGTTATTTCACTACGGAAAAACAATAAAAATAATTTGGTTTCTTTACATACCTGTCAATGAGTGATTAATTGAAATTTTTTGATTAAATATTACAGGAACTTGTGTAAAAAAAACAACAAAAACTTTTGGGATTTATAGTATGTCTTTACAACAAATTGTTATTTATAAAACAAATATAGTTATTAACAACTCAAAAGAAAGATTTGGATGTGTTTCAAATATTTGTTTGTAAAAACATTATTATGTCTTCAAGATATTTAAACCTAATTCCATTGCTTTTTGGAAATGTAGACCATCAGTTTTGCATCTTGAATAGTGTACTTAGTTTTTTATTTTTAATTTAGTGTAAAGTTATACGTTTATAATTGGATTAATGTTCAAGCAATGCCCACAAATTTGTGTTTGTGATTGTAAAGAAACTTGAACATTGTTTGAGCATTTTCTGTGAAAGCTGGTGACTCTGGCCAATAGCCCATTGTAAACATTTACTGATAATTCAGTTTTTATGCAAGTTCAATGTACTATTATGTTTTTTATAATTTACAGTAACAGGTTTAATTTGGTTATATTCAGAAAAATTTATGCATCTATGTTGATTTTATGCAGACGGATGATCCCTGAAGAAGGAAGCTGGAGGAGGGCTAAAGGAATAGAAGCGGAGAAGTTGCGGAAGTTGAAGGACACTGTTTAATGGTTTGAAGGTGTTCCTGAACCGAGAGGTACCCAGGGAGGAGCCCTTGACCTTCGCCTCCTGCGCTGTTGTGAGTGCGGAGGTGTCGTGGGACAAGCAGTTGTTTTGTTGGGGCGAGCACACTTTTAATGGAGAAATGATGAGACGAATCACACATCAGATTGTGTGACCGGCCCTCTAGTGGAGACGCAGTATATCTCAAGGTGAAAACCTTAGTTTATTGATCTTTCATTATATTATATGGAAATAAATAATTTGTCAGTATCTTGAGATGTGGCACAAGAAGACAACTAGCCAGTTCAAATAAGAGTGTTCATATATTACTTTTAATAGTTATTTAAAGCGATGTAAAAGACTCTGATAGCAGTCTGGCATCGAGATTCATTGCTTTTTTCGTTTGTTAAAATTGTATACTAAAAAATCCATTTTGAAAAGTTCGTTCTTGTGACATTTTATACAATCGCTAATCGCACAAAGTTTTATTCCCTGCACCCAACCATCACTTTGGCAATGCAATATAATAAATATTGGTATCCACTTAATGTAAGACGGAACGTAAAACAAGCAGGACATATAATTCAGCTGGTTTCTTTTACCACTGTAAGTTTTCTGATCCATCAGCTGAATATATTTTTTACTAACCTTGGAATAAATGACATAGTGAAAAACGGTGAGAAAATTATGAATAGGGAAAAGAAGAACTTGGGAACAACACAAGTACTCATACTCAGATGGCACAAAGAAATACTATGTGAAAATTATCTCTGTTAATAATACTAATCGCTTTAAAATAAACAAAAACCGTAACATTTCTTACAATACTCGTAATTAGGGATTTTGATCAATTGTTATGTTTGGTAAGGTCAGCTTATAGATTGAATATTGTAGTAGGCAAGCCAAAATGTAGTTCATAAAACAATACAGGAAATATTGTTTAGAGGACAAAGCAGATCCCACCCAGAGTGATTGATGTTACCACTAGTGGCTACAAGGTATGCTTCGTTGTAACAATTCCAGGCTACCAGTCCAAATGTTCAATATTTTTTTAGGAAACAAAGTTTTATAATCATTCCAAAAATGATAAACATATTTCTCTGTCAATCAGAGGAATAGAGGAACAATATTTGTGTTTCATTTTTGGATTTGTAAAATCATGATAATTTAAAAAATAAAAAATGATGTGCCAAAGAGAGTTTCCAGAGACTCTCTTTGATTGTGGAATAGTACAACTGGTCTTTTTCACACAAATAATCAATAGCCTCCAAATCCTTTTTATGAAAAATAACTTATGATCAGCAGGATTGGTCCTTAGTTCTCAAAGGTCGATTAATTGGTGTTTCATTGTTGATACTGTAACAATCCCTGTTCTGATGCAGGTTTTACTACGTTGCAGCCCGCAGTGGGTGTTTTGACTGTGTCAATGCTCGGGGGAGTTTAACTTGTCCTGTAGAGAAAGTATCTGCTCGGAGTTTGTGTGTTTACCTTCCACACCTCTCGCCCTTAATTGACCCTTCGCGTCAAGGAGGAATATAACCCCGCAGGAGATGCCAGACCGTTCGTTTCCTTTTTTCTTTTCTTTCTTCCATCCATCACCGGCTGCAGCTGGTTAGTGTCCAAACTGTTAAGAATCCTTGTACAATTTCAAGAATGACAATGATAGCGATAGTTCTTATTAACACATAATTCATACTTGAACTCTTACATCTTATACATCGTACTGTGATTTTTACTATATTCTGATGTTTTAGAAGGGTGGAGAGGAGTCTGCGAAGGAAGAAGAGGGACACCACAATATGGATGCCACTCGCTAACTCTGGGTGTTGAGAGTGAGTCCTGGAAGATGAAGTAGGATGAAGGAATGCTTTTGGTGGAAAACGGAAGAAAATGAGGAAGATACGGAGAAGGATGCCCCTTAGAAAAGCAAAGGTGATGGTTCCAAAGAATGTGTTCATCATCTTGGAGAAACTGTTTTGCATATATATTTTGCAACATAATTGAATACAGTTAAAAAAGTGCTTATAGGCTCTTGAAAAATATGTAGTTTTAACATAAAAATGTTATATTTGTTTATGGTAAGCCATTTTTTTCTAATAATTCTTGGCTTGCTTCAGTATAAGTAGGGTAGATTGTCAAATTGTAATCCGTATATTATTGTTCATGCTGATTAAAGTTTTTATATTGTAAAGAGAAGCAAGACAAAACAATAAAATGATGGTAGGGGGAGACATTAACCGACATAGTTAAAGGGAGTGGCTCACTTCCCCCCCCCCCGCGGAGAAGGGGCGGTTTTCAGGCAGTGTTATGGCACCATTAAGAAGTAGGATGGAGAGTTCGGCGCCGTTTGTTATGGTAACCTATTAAATTTCAATAGTTGCTTGAACTTATTCACACAAAATTTACCCGTTTATTACTCCAAAAATTTTATCTTAAGAAAAAACAAAACGGATTCAAGCGTTTTCTTTGACCTGAGTAGGAATGACAAGTCGTTATGATATTCCCCTCACTTTCGCAACGTCAGCAGCAAACGGATAAAAACTTTACAAAAATATTGCAGATAAAATGTCTCGTATCATTAAAATCCAAATATTCAAGCTGGTAAAAAAGGATATGACTTAGCAGTCCCGTGTATAGTAGGAGGCAGGAAGTTTAGTGCTGTATATCTGGGTGGAACATGGTAATAGGACAGGTACGATAAGGACTGGTTGCAATAAGTGCAAGGGACGCCCAGGCAGCAGTCTCCAGACCCAACTAAATCATCTTTTCAGTTTGGTGCCATGTGTATTAGTTCAAGTGTAAAAGTTACAGTGTACCGTGAGCCCGAGTGATTGGTTGTTTATGACCTATTTGTATTAACATTAACGGCTGTAATTTAGATTTATAGATTACAAACGTGTTCAAAAGTGGACAGGGGAAAACACCTTTTCATTTCGTTGATTTTAAACTTTCATGTACAAAAAAATGCACAACCCGAGAAGGACACAACAACACAGTTTTAAAACAAATGTTGTACAAGTTATGGAAATGCTATTTTAATTTTTTATTATTTATTATTTTTTCTTTGGAAGTTTTATTATTGTTTTGTTATATTGCAGATTTTTAGAAATTAGCTATAAATTAGGTGGGGGCTATGTTGTTTGGCAAGCGTCATTTTTTGAGGGGTTTAGTGTTACCCGTTTGTTTACAAGGTCCTGAATTTAGCATTACATAAACTCAATAAACAGCCTCCAACGAATCCCATCTTTGATTAGTCTTAGGTAAAATAACATATTTTAATAAATAATGCATTTATTGTTTCCACAAGCTTTGTAAATTTATTAAAATGTTGGAGGAAAAACATTGATTGTTTATTTTTAATTCTTAACAAGTTGGTTTTATATAAATAAAATGGTTTAACAGTTTTCATATTATAAAGTATATTAATAAAATTTAATATACTCAAACAAAAAAATAACACTAAAAAATAATATTTGTTTTTTTTTTTTACTAATTTGTTTAAATTTTCTCATGCATTATCTTCAATTTCTAAGAGCAATTACAAAAGAAGTAGTGGTCTGTAAAACCTCACACATTTTTCACTATTCTGAGCTTTACAAAATTCATCTTCGGCTGTTCAAAACCATTAATCAGAACATATTAACAAGAATACGGCTACGTGAGTACATCATTAAAGCTGTTCACTGCATTTCAAATCTAGTTGGATCAAGATCTTGTTCCTATTATCAGGAACAACTTGTTATAAAACGTGTTGTTTGCAGCGGGCCGGGATGATGGTGAGCAGCGGGAAGGTGGAGAAGGAGGATCCAGCGGAGCAGAGACGGGAGGAGTATCAGGAGTTCAAGCTCCGTGAGAAGATGATTAACAAGAAACACGTAGACTGTACCAGAGCATGATGAAGGGACGGCGGGACCGCATCAGAGACAAGGAAGATACTGATGAAGAAGAGGAGGATAATTGACGAGAAAAAGGGAGGGCATAAAGAACAAAAACAAATGGTTAGAACTTAGTTCAAACTAGAAGGTTTTTGCAAAATTATATTTTTACAATTACAAGCTATTGTAAAGATTTGTAAATAAACATTAATTGTGTACATAAACACTTTTAAAAGAAACTAAAGTTTTATTTTTTTATTCTGTAAATTTCCATTATCAATGTCTGTGACTAAAATCATCTTATGTTTGGTAAAAGAATAGTCAGTTTTAACTAATCCAACTATAAAATCACAAAAATGCAGATGATAAAATAAAAATAATCCTACTCGTAACTCTTATAATGCTTAACTCTCATGGTTATGCTATAAGTGGGTTATGTAGTTAGCTACGTGCCACGTTAGTGTTCTGTAAGTTATTCATCTTAAGTTGTATTTTTGGACATTACAATATTTTTTTAAATCCTGCGGTATTTTATGTCAAGTATCACATGCATCCGAGTAGCTTCATAAGAAAATTCAATATGTTAGATTACAAATTTTGTAACTTAGGTTATGAGTTAACTACCATACCAAAAGAAACTTAAGAGCTTTTTCTATGTTGTGAAATTTTTTTTGCTTTAAAACTCAACATAATAATTATTTGAAATAAGGATAAAACCAACTTATATGTATTTTATTTATTTGTGTTTTCTAATTATACATATTTAAAAAAGACATGAACTATTGAGTTATCTGTTCTCCCAGTGAAAAGCCATTCAATATACAACTAAAAAAAGTAAACTTGTTCTGAGCAAGTCTGGTGAAATTAATCATAAAGCGTAAAAGGTTCAGCTACTGACTGTGCAAAACTGATAAGAAGTGTAGAATCAAAAAATATATGTGTTAATTAAGTGTAGAATCACTTAATGTGTTTGGAACATTCAGTAACAGTTTGCAAGGAGTGTGCTCCAAAAATTGCAAATGTACAGGAAGCAAATTGTCTCATTCCAATCCCGACTGTAACCCATTACAAAATACATCATGTAATTTTTAAAATAAGTTGCAGTACAGTAAATTGTTTAGCAAAAAAATAAATATAATACGAACAGGAGTAGTCAACAAAGTATCTACCAGATACAGATCAAGCGTTGGTGCCAGTTCTTTTTGCTCTAAAATTGCTGTGCATATAAAAATATATTATTTTTCATTTTAGCCTTGTGTATGTTAGAAGAAACGCATATCGATATATATTCAAGGTGAAGTAGTTACAGTTTTGGTACTGACTTTCTCATATTAAAATCGTAATTCAACTATAAAAGAGCTACTTATGCAAAATTCCACACAGACTTGTAGTAATTATTTAAAAAAACACCAACAATTAACCGCAAAATAATACTCAGACATGAGATACGTGTGTAAGAGGTTTTTTACTAACCCCCTTCACCTAACCAGCTATCACTGCAATCTTTGATTGGCCCCAACTATCCAATCACAAGGCCAGAGAGACTCATTGTCAATTCTATTCTGTCACCTCTGTTGTAACCCTGTTATCAAAAGTTGACTACCAGAAAAACCTGCTGTCTTACTGTACCATTTCTTCATCTGCAGACCCTTTCTTGATGAAATTACATTATTTATTTTACCTATATTTTGACATCAGTAATTAAATTCTAAAAATATTTTTGCATATATTTTGTCCAACCAATATTTAGAAAATAAATTTTAAATTGCGTACATAGCAAATGCTACAATTGGGTTTTCAAATTTTGAAAAAATGCTCAAACTTGAAAGGTCTAAAACTTAATGTTTTTAAATAACATATATAGAATGGTACATCTCATAACAGGGTCTTAAAACAAACCACTTTCTGCATTTTCAAGTTTTTGTCAATCTCTAAATTGCTTCAAGACATTTACAGCTTATAAAAAAAATAAAAATGGTTAATTAAGCAAACAATTATATACTTCTGTCAGTAGTTTTCAATGTTATCTTAAGAGGATAACAAACTACAATGTTTCTCATTCACACATCCCAATACCAATTACTGTAAAAAATGCTAATCGTTTAAAATCTTAACTAAGCTGGATATACTGTGTGCCACTTCTTACAGGTCCTAGAATAGTGTTTTCGTTCTTTATTAATGTGAAATTGGGACCTGTCCTTTTTCATGTAAATTGTGAAATCTTTACTAATCATGAGGTAATATTGAATTTCCTTCCTCTAAATCCTGACAGGAATTATTTGCTCGTATATTTTGAACTCTCGAAATCTGCTCAACTTTTTGACAGGCTGCACAGTGTCATACATAATAGTTATTCCCTTTTTAAAGCCTTACTTTTTAATTGCGTAGGTAAACTACTAAATTTTTGTGAGATTTTTTTTTAAAATTTACCCTGTGTGAATCTTTTATTTAAAATAGAATCTTTGGCCAGAGCATCACAAAATAAAAAAAAAATTAATTCGTAAACATTGCCATAAATTAGATTGTATTAAGAGATATTTAAATTTTATTAATCAAGTTATTTTGGAGTAACTTTTTCCGAATTTTAAACATCCAAAAATGGCCCAAAATCAACCACTCTTCAGATTGACCTTACAATCCTCCTACCCTCATGGTATCTAAAAACCACAGGCATGAAACAGGGGGGAACTGGACTAGCCAATTATTGGAATGATTCTTGATAACGTGGAAGCAGTCATAATTATTGGATTAACCAAGGAAACTCACTTGCACATGCTCCTTCTTTGAAAAACACATCTGACTTGAAGGTTTCCGTACAAATCTTCAAATAAAAATCTAAAATAATTGGAACATAATTGAATTCATAATTGGACGGGAGAGAATCCAAACAAAAATCAGCAAACCAATATTACATTACACATAATCAGGCAGTGTAAACGGTCAATCGTCAAATTCTAAAAATTTCTAAAAGTGTATACCAGTTTTTTTTAAACAAAGGGTTAAATAACAAGAGATTGTCTCCTGCTACATGCCATTGTCGATTCTGTCTTCTTTCTCAAAAATCTTTGAGCGTATTGTCTACAACCAACTTCTAATATTTCAAGTTCAATAGATTAAACAGATAAAGAACAACATGGGTTTTTGCCGGGTAAATCCACTATTAACAGCTGGGATTGAAGTTTATTAAAAATATAATCAATTCAGTTGATGCAGGATAAAAGTGGTAGATTATTTCTTGACCTATCACGAGCTTTTGATAGTGTGTCTCACAAATTGTTATTAGATAAACTAACAGAATTAGGTATAAACAAAAAAGAACTCAGTTGGTTTACCTCTTATCTTAGTAACAGGAAACAATATGTGGAAACCACAATTTACAGAAAATAACTTAAGCTGTAATTATATAAGAAAAATTGCATCAAGCCAAGAAACAATAAGGTATGGGGTCCCACAAGGCTCAATATTGGGCCCCCTACTTTTCATTTGTTATCTGAAATGGAATTACAAAACATGTCACTCTAAGCAAAATTTGTTTATATGCAGATGACACTAACATGATAGTGATGGGAAAATCTCCAGATGACATTGAGAATTCTGCTTATATCGACTTGGCAGCTATCAAAGAATTCTTAATCATAATTTATTATTGAATTCAAGTAAATAAAAACTTTATTATAACATTTTACACAAAACAAAATAGAACATAAAATTAAACCATCAATATATTGTAGACAATGATATTATAGCACAAAAGAACTGTACAAAATTTCTAGGTCTAACTATAGATGAAACGAAAAAACTTATCTTGGATCATGTTCAGAATGTTTTACACAAAATCTCATCTGGAATGTATATGATGCTTGCGTCGTATGTCAAAGGCTATGTGACCTTGAATTTATTATATTTAATGTAATTTAAATTACTTTGAAGAACAAAATTTGATTATGCATTAATCCGATTCACATCTAGCATATTGGAAGGTTGAGTATATATGGCGCAAACATCAAAACAAAATTTAGATAAAATATTAAAAAAGCAAAAGAAAGCACGACGTCATCGCCTGGTGCAAGAATGTGTGAATGTACTGAATGCTGCCTGGTCCAGAGCTTGGCAACGGTGTGCGGGGTCAGGGATGACTGTATTGCCGAATCTGGCTGGTACCACATGACATATCATAATAATGGCTGTGCGGACATAACTGAACAGATCGAGGCATCTGTTGTGGTAGTAGGGGCGTCCGGAACTAATATTTTGATTGTTAGGGTCATTCCTTTGGGCGCTTTGATAATTACTGATCTCATATGAGCAGATAAGTCTTGTTAACCCAATGCAATTGGTATCATATGTTTCTAATTATACTAAATGTAAACCTTTTATTTCACATTGATTGATAGTCCTAACGACGAGCCAAACTATTACTCGCCATGTGCCTTCCATTTGCAAACTTAGGTGGTAAACGTGTCTTGGTGCAACTGTAGTTTGTATGATTCACTTACGATATCCCACGTTTTTACTCAACACTCTCTCCTTATCAAAAGAAACCTACATTTGTGTATTAATCTCAGAAGTTTCCATCCTCCGGAAATCCTTTTATGAGGAAACAACTTCAAACTGGTTCCAATTCAGAATGGTTTTTGCCAAACCGAATTCCAACTCCTGATTACAGGGGACCGTCTCCTTATCCCCGTACAACGATCGCTCAACTGTGTCTTCCATTCCGTGCCCAGGCGCTCTGCTGTGGACGTGGCCAGTTTTTGTGGTATTCCGGAACCCGTATACAGACTAAAATCTATTTTTTTAGAGCAGGAATCGCATTTGCGGCAAAGTACCCCCTTAAATTGACGGTTTTGTACTCCACATGGCACAACATTTAGTGCCCCCTAGAGCTTCTAAACATCCATACATAACTGTTTACGTCCAATTATGCTTTGATTCAATCAAAAATGTACAAGTGACTCCTTTTCAAAAAATTGAGCAGCATCGAAGTCTTGGTCGAGCTGATGAACTTCCGGATATTTCTATGCTTGTCGGATCAACATTTTTTCAGGCAATCGGGTGCTGGATTCCTTCTGAGCCTTCCCTTGGCTTTTCAGTTCGTCTGGGTTTCTGTCGGTCTGGCCTAGCAGAAGGGTGGGTGTTTGTATTTATTGACACAGGGATACATATGCAAACTCAGCTTTCATGATGTACAGGGTTCTTGTTTCTGTTTGGAGGGAATTTGGTGAACTCCTCTTCCATTAAAGTGTCTTGCAAGAAATATTTGAAACTATATAATCCTAGTTGTTATAGGCCACCAAAGAATATTCCAGTCTGAGCTGAATGAGTTTTTTGTGATTCTTTTCTCGAATTGTCTTGACTCAGTTGTAAAGCGCAACAAGCCTATAATTGTTGTGGGTGATTTTAATAATTGACCGTCTCGGTCGACAGTAAAAATTTCCAGGCAGTTTACTAAACCCTCCTAAACTACTGTCTTCTTTTCGGCCTCCCTACCAAACCATCACAACCAACATACACCGAGGGAATTATGGTGGATCTAGATCGACTATTGACAACATCTTTTACAAACATAAACCCTACTAGCATTTGATGCTGCTGTTCTTGTGACTGGTTTTAGAGCGACTCATCATGCCCAAATTTGCTGACTTTGGGTTTGAACTATATTAAGAAACAGAAATTCCTCATTTACAAAAAAGTTAGATTTTGCACACAACAACAACCCACTTTTTATCTTTAAACAATTTCTTAAAAAAATGAGACTTGGGATGATATTCTTCACAACGAATGATGTTTCTGCATAAGTTTTTTTTCTTTTTCATAAACAAAGTTATCTTACTTATTACAAGTTGGCCTTTTACTGAGAAGCAAGTTAAGGCTAAATGAGGAGCACAGGTTCTGACCAGGATAACATTAGATCAAACTCTTCTAAACCTAAGAGATAAGGATGTTACTGGTTGTACTGCTGTTTCTAAGCATTCTCGATTTTTCCATCATCCGTTAAAACGTGCAATACAGAAAATTGAAAAAAGAATTCAGGGGACAGCATTAAGGTCTGCATAGAAGTCGGAATTGGTTTTAAAAAAATTATCAAACATCCAACAACATTACCAACAAGGCTGCATGGCAACATTATCAATGATTTAAATCCGAGTAGTGAAAACGAGTAAAAAATTTTTAACCATATTTCATTTTTGACACCCCTGGAAGGAGTTGTAGAGCAAGACCCTCAGAGCTGTTGTGTCTGAGGGTTTCAATGAATTTTTTTAGTGCCGGGTCGGAACAGCGTATATTTGAACTCGTTACAACCCGTCATCATCAGTAGAGTTGCTATAGGTCATTGCTGAGCATGTAGGTCCTTCTTTGTACTTGACGCCAACAGATTGATATTTGAAGTTTTGAAAGTAATCAAATCCACTAACGCCCGAGTAACGTCCTCAGGAAAGATAGATGGGATTATCATCAAAAGATTCTAAAGTCCCTTGTGCCGAACCTTTTGGCTGTGCCTTCTAGCTCATTTAACAAATGCATCCTTCCAAACTGGAGTTTTTCCTCCAACCCTCTCAAAACCAGCAATTGTGAAGCCTTTTTTTAAAATGGAAATCATCAGGACCCAGAAAAACTACAGGCCTCAAGTAATCTACTACTCATCCACATTTTCTACGAAGGTCTTGGAACGGCTCTTTCTTATCCGTCTTGAATTCTTTCCTTGAATTGAACCAAGGTGGTCTGTTCACCAACAATTTGGGTTTTAGAAAGCGGTGTTTTCTAACTATCAGATGCAATATTTTAAGTTTTGTATCTAGAGATTGTATTCTTCATGCTTGTATGATCACAGGTACACCTTTGCTCCTGTTTTTTGGACCAAAGTAAGGCGTATCTGATGTAGTACCCATCCACAATTTGTATACTTGACAAAAGTCCGAAGGTCGGGTATTAGAGGCGGCAAGGCTTATGATTTGGGTTATTCATCTTTTGTGTGCTCAACCGATACACAAGTGGTGGCTGTGGTTCCATATATTGAACAGTTTCCGGATTGCCTGGGCCCACATACGAGTCCGAAGGAGTTTGTCTACTTTGACGAGGTGTGCCACCAGGGTTCCCGTTCTCGGACCTAATACTTTTTCTCTTATTTGTGAATGATATCTCCTACAGCTGTAAATATGGCGGTAAACTTATGTCTTTTTTGCTGATGACACATCCTTCTAGCATTTCTAATGGAAAACAGAGAGCGAACTAGAAACTGATATATTTATTCAGGAGTAGTTCTTTGTTGCATATGGCATGGAAAAAAAAACCAACTATCATGTAAAATGTAAAGAAGACACAAAACTTGTTGAATTCTATTTAGAGATCGTCTCGAACAGTATGCAAACTCTTCTGGATATAGTCATTGGCGGACCTTTCGTCTTTAGTCCTCAGTCCTAGCGCTGATTTTCTGGGTCTGGTAATTGATTGTAATTTGTCCCTTTCACAATCACATCGACAAAGTAATTAAAACAAATTAAGCAGCAGTCTGTTCATCTTACGAAGATTGGCCTACTTTCTTCTAGTAAAGATGTTTTGCTGACAGCTTATCTATGGGTTGCTTCTACGCACTTTACATGAGATTTATGGCTGTGATCATATCGGGGTCATGAATCCACTAAGCACTAAAAGTCCTTGTTTTACCCCTTCCAGAAGAAAGCCATAAATGAGTGATATGTGGAACTCAATCGTTTCACAGTCATGTAGAGGTTTTTTTTTTCGACCAAAATAAAACCCTGTTTTGACGTTTTCCTAGTCTATATATACTGGAATGTTTTGACATTGTGTCCTTTAAAAACAAACACCTTTCTTCCAGTACAATCAGTCAGATTAATTAAAATCACCTCCCTCCTGCGGGTACAAAATTCCTTAACTCTTGCTTCCAAAACATTCAACAACATATCTTTGAAAAACAAAACCCTTTTACACTTGACATAAAATTTTTCAAGAACTATGCCATGCCCCCCCCCCCCCCTGGGTTCCAAGGAGGCCAACACTTTCAATATCATTTAGGAGGAAGAATAAATTGCTTGTATATTCTGAAAAGGAATATTATAGTACTCAATTGTTTTCTCTAATTGATAAGAGACCTTTAGTTAATGTTTAGAACAACTAGGCTAGTTACCAATTCTTTCAATGTACCACTGACAAGAGTTGTTATGCATGTAAATGTCTTTCAACAATTAAAAATAATTTGATTTGAAAATAATTTGATTTGATTTGAAGCAATTAAGTTAGATTAAATCTATCAGTGACGATTCAGTAAAAACTTTATTCCTGTGGAGCTTAAAATCCCTACCATATGTGTAAACAAAAGTAATAAAATTTGTAAAAAGAGAACTTATGCTCAATCTCGGCATGACTATAATAACACGTAACAAAATTATTTACACAATTTTATTTTATGAAGATAGAGAAAACGTGATTATATGGAAGAAAGATTTTTAAACTATTTACCTGAGGAAATAAAAAAACGAAACCTCTAAATGTATAACAAATTTTTAAATAAAAATTCAGGAGTATCTTACAAAACCAAAGCATCTTTACTCTATTAATGGAATTGGTAAGATGAGGCCAGAAAATAATTGAGATAATTAGGATTAAATGCAATCAAAGTATTAGAAAATATTAAATATTAGTTTTAGGTGTAGGTTTAGAAAACTTCATATGTTTATTAAGATCTTGACACTATTCATATTTTTTTAAATGATACATTGTATATTTATGGAGTAAAGATGATTCTCTCTATCAAAAGGTGGGGTTTAAGCCAAACTGATGAATGCAGATTAAGTGGAGAGGGCTAGAAGAGGTTAGCAGAGCAAATATTGATAAATGGTCTTACTGTTTATAAAACCAGGAAAATGTTCGTAGTGGGACTTATATATTGAGCCCAAATGGATATTATGGAATTGGAGCCTAACAAAAACTTAATTGGGTTTTGCAAAAACCCTCAGATTTATGGGATAAAAAACCATGCCGAAGGGTAGCAAAGGTCCTCCTTGAGGGTCTATGTTACTTCTGTGCTGGGCGTTGTTCAGTGGCAGGTGTCTTTACTATATCACCATTAGATAAAAATAGAAAACTTATTGGTTAGATAAGGAATACAGAGACAGGAATGCAGTGACTGAGGAGGAAAGGAATTAGAACGCTCATACATCGACATGTCAAAAAGTCAGGAGGCAGGACTTGGTCCATCAAAACCTTTGAGACATTATTTTTATTTATACCAGGAAGCATCTGGTTTTACACGAGCTTACCTGTGAATTTGGTTGGTAACAGGCTTAGCCGATTTTTGTGGAATGTCAACGACATTAAGAACCTCATTCCCTCTGCTGATATCATAACAGAAGAATATTTTTTTCCAAACTAGTTCAGTAATTTTTAGTACAATTTAAAGTAAAAATCTACACAAAGAGCAGGGTCACGCCCAATTTTATTTAATCTTCCTTTTCCCCAATATTAAATTGTTAACTGAAATTTACATATAAAAGAAGAAATGTCCTGTGTCAATTTATAGTCTAGGAGCCATGAGCCAATTTTGACAGTATTAGAACACAACTTGGTTTTCTTAGAAATTTGGTAGAAGGTTAAAAGTTTCCATAATAAATTGTCCTGTCAGCCATAACAACTAATTTTGGTGAAGGTCGATAAATGGAAGGTTTAACAATATGATAGCAATATTTTTTCTTACAATTGTATTTTGTATAGCTTTATACTCTTAAAACTGACTGTTAGACACACAAATAATAGTTTATATCATCTTCAGACAAACTAGATGATTATGTGTCAAGGCTAAGAAAAATATGATCTGAGAATATAAATATAGCATTTTAATATTTTTTAACCCATTGATACACCTCTAAGTCTTAAAATCCAAAAATCTAGCTTAGCTGATGATCAATTTTACTCTTAGGGGGAAAATTTTCTTTAACCGATTTTTAAGAAACACTAGGTTTGTGTGCTTTTACCGTGCAAATTTCGTTCTTTGTTACTGAACTAATTATGTATTTGTTAGCATTTATTAGTTTTTAGCATAATATTTAACACAAACATTTCAAAATGGTGGCCTGTATTTTTAAACAGTAACTTTCATCTCTCACTATTCCATAACATAGATTGACAAATAAAATAAGTTTTTTTATAAACTTCTAACATATTTTAAAAACAAACTTGTATATTTAAACTGTTATTTAATATCTTGGTTTCAATGATGGTGAGTTTGGTTCAAAAGGAAATGGTGTTATATCTAGGTACTTTATGGGGTTTTTGGTTTGTGGTGGTGTTTGTAAAGAAAAAACTAAAAAAGTGTGTATAGAATGTTAACATATTCTCTGGTTAATTTACAATAAAGTTAGTTTTTGTGTGTTTTTTTAATTGCAAATAAGGTTTCATGATAGTATGCCCATTATAAAGCCTCCAGAAATATACAAAATAACATATGTTATTAAGCAATACAATTGAACTCCATAGACTGCAATAATTTGTACCTCAAACTGAATTTTATGGTACATAAGATGGTACTTGGAACATGTTTTGTGATAAATTTGTTAGCCATGGGCCAGAAGCAACTACTAGTAAGAAAGTTTCAAAAGACGGTATTATTCTAATAATGTGGAAAGGGCATTCGAAATCTCAGGTATATGAGGGATAATCAAAACGTTCAAAAACTGAATTTTTTATATACATTTTATTCATACAACATACAAATTATTCGATTTTGTTCTCTTTCAAAGTATTCCCCCCTGAGAAGCTACACACACTTTTCCCACCAGTGTATGTCCACTGATCAAAGGCCTCAGAAAACTTCTTCTTCTTGTAATGGTGTTTATTGGCAAGCTCCGTCGGTTTTTCTTTATAATTTCGTCAAGCTATTTGAAAAATCTTTATCCTTTCTGTCAGGGGTCAAGGTTTGAGCTTTTTTGGGAGAATAAAATGTCGGCTGGAACCAGGTTAGGTGAGTAAGGGGCCTGAGTGTGGGAATGGATCATTCCGTTTTTACACAAAACTCACAGATTGACCTAAATGCAGAGATGAACAGGAGAGTTTAGGTCATGAAAAAGAA
>NW_025781152.1:0-43283 GCF_021130785.1 Homalodisca vitripennis | reverse complement strand
TTGAGAACTTGAACGTGTTCAGTGTTCTTTGTTAAGTGAGATTAGGCCTCCTGGGGAAAACTCACTATAATAAAAAACGCGCCGAGACACCTACGGCCTGGCTCAAAGCCTAACCGTGGTGATGGAAACGTGGGTCAACTACGCTGCATTCCTGTCTATATTCAGCTTGGCAGTTTGCCACGACCACAGCCGCGCGACTACCTCCACTTTCATTCCAAGGTATATATACTACCTGTGGCGAGCTGATCGTCACAGTCACTCTTCGTCTACGTGTCGACGCTCTCATTACAGGTAAGTGACTACAACTACACATTTAAACTGTTTTCTTTAAGATATTCGACTGCGCTCTCTATTTGCGGTGTGTTGCTCACGCATAGTTATTCTCAATCCGCTAGCCAAGTTAACAGTTTTACGATGAACTCGTTGTTAAGATTATTCGCTATACAGATTGTCGGTTTTCCTTTACAGATTGAAAAATGGAACTTTCTACAAAGCTTTCGTCCCTGGAGAAGCATGGTGAACCCCACACCAAAGATGGCGATAAAAGAGTTGACACGGAAAGCTGGCTACAGGATCCTGGAGGCAAAGAAGGTGGACACTAAATTTGACCGGAAGGCAGTGATGTTACTCGTAGAAGTGGGACAGCACCAAAACAGCCGTCACATTTCTACCGGTGAGATTTGAAAAGACTTTAGATGACAGTGATCTACAAGAAATGACGTCGTCTAAAAGGTATAAAGTTAGATGTACGGGTGTTAACGGACTTTTGGTAGATGTTAAGATTTGGAAATGTATGTAATCAGAACGCTTTTAATAAACGTAGTACGGACGTAAACACGTGTGTTATTTCTGCAAACGACCCCGCCTCCCGGCTATTTTTAGATAGTGCAATCTATGCAGGAGATGTACCGTCACATGTGGTGACCACATGCAGTTGCTGGTGTTCATAATTGTGGGTCTTCTCACTCAGTACTGTGTTCGCGCCGACTCGGTTAAGATGATATCAGTAATTATTGCCTGCTTATTCTTTGTTTTTACGTGTTATTGACCTGTTGTCGGACTCCATCACCACCACCGTGTCCCCTTTCGAGATCGTCCTCATTCATCTCTTCAAACAGTCTCCTGGGGTAGTGTTAGTAGCGGTTGGGAGTTTTTTTGGGACTCAGAATCAGAAGAATCCGAGAGTGGATATTCAACACTAGAAGAAGAAGAAGAAGACGACGAATTCGATTTGCGTGGTGGTGGTGGTGGCTGGAACGGCTGGAGAGAGTACTAGGCTACTAGACTTCCAAAAAGGGTGAGTTATTTTTTATTGTTGTCTCCGGTTATCATTAACAGATCACTACATTTCACTGTGATAATGTTTCCGTCTCTAGTTCACCAAATACCAATAGCTGAAGATTCCGACTCTAGCTGGTTTTAGATTTTTTTTTTACAATAACCGTACGGTAAAGTACCCATATTCACCTTCACGCTTGCGTTTTGGGTCAGTAATTGACAGAGTAAGGCGTAGAGATGGTCTGGTACACACATGTGCAGTTGTAGTCATTGGAATGCACAGCTGTATCCGCTCTGTCACCATGTGCTGTAATGAGATTATGCTCGCCTACACGAGAGAGAGCAGTCATCGCTCTTAAAGGTATGCCAACCGAGTGGTCTAAGCGCTCGTCTTACGTTCCGCGGGACCAGGGGTTCAAATCCTGGGCGGCTTGGTATACTTTTTGCGTCCTCACTTGTCGCTACCAGAATGTTGTAAGCCGTGTGTGTTGTGTGCCGTCTCTACACAGATAGCAGCACCGCAGTCGCAAAGCTAAGAAACTACAGCTGATCGCCGATAACGCCGGGCGCCCCGCGCCGCACGTACAGCCATATCGCGCCGCCACGCACAACTCGTCTCCGTGGGTCCAGTGGTTCAGCGCGACAGTCTCGCATTCGTAGGGGTCCGGGTTCGGATACCGGCCGCCGGAGACACAAATTTTTGTTCATCCGCCATGGACACCGTCCGCCATCGCTCGTCCGCCATCGCTCTCGTAAGGTGGGGGGGCTTGCTGCTCTCCCATTGGCTGGGGGGGTCGTCGCAGGGGGTCTAGGAGGGGGCGGGGGGTGTGGGAGGGGGGAGGGGGAGGGGGGGCAGGGGGCGTGGCCTAGCCGCCATTGCTGCTTTCTCATTGGTCCAGAATAACTCCATAAGAGCCCATGTTACGGCCAAAGTGGCGCCCGTTCTACTGCTGTAATCTGTTTTATAATTTTCCATATGATTGAACCGATTCTCCCTGCACGCTTTGGGCACAGAGAGGATTAAAACAACTCAAAACACAAGTTTAGTATATATTTAATAAGGAAAAGAGAATTTTGTGAAAAGTGACCAATCCTTACAAATAAATGGAAATGCAACGAAATAACAAATATAAGAATCCTGTTTGCTTTGGAATTAGGCCTTATTTTTATATATACTGTTTAAGTGTTTTGTGTTGTATTTAATAATGACTAAAAATTAAATCTAAGCTGTTATGAGTATCAAGAGACATTATGAAGACAAATTGTGCTTAATAAATAATAGAAGCACCTCATTCTAGTAGGTCCTGTCCTCGTCCAGCTTACTGGCCATCACATTGTACTACATGTTGTGATTATTTGACTTCTGCAAGTTGGAAAGACTTTGGAAATGCTGACACATACTTGCAATAATATTTCATGTTCAAGAATATTAAAATATCTGACCTTTTTTGTTTCTATTGATATTTAATAATGTTTTTGTGGAAAAGGTTTAATATATTTCATATATGTATCTTATTCTTTTATAATTTGTTGCCTTTTTATGTCACGGATCTTAATAATAAGAGATAAATTTCAACTTATCTAATCACCCATACACATACATTCTATAGAGAAATATATATATGTCTTAAGTCAATTATTATGACGTATTTTCATAACGATATTTTAGAATGGGTACTTTCTAAATATCCCCGTGGGTATTACCTTTTAAGGGGGAAGATTACATCATATTTTCATAATGATATTTTAGAATGGGTACTTTTTGAATATAACCGTGGGTATTGCCTTTAGGGGGAAGATTACATATTTAATCGGAATTAAATTAACTTTTAAAACGATGTAAAAAATTCCTACTGCTGTTGAATTTTAAAAGCTTGACAGTTTATATTTAATGTGGTACATAGACTATAAGTATATAAAGATACAAGAAGTTGAATTATTTAGGTCATCAGATGCAATTAAAAAACTGGTAAATGTAAGTTCAAGAAAATGGATATCGATTATATAATAAAACCACTGATTAGAAATTGATTTGACTAGATTATTTCCAAAATTAAAATGTAAAAATAAAATTTCCAAAGATACTTACGGATAATACAATTAGTAACCTAAACATTGCATCACTTGTGGCCGTTAAAAAAATGTGAAGATCATTTACATGAAACGGATGCCGTGTATATATTATATTTAATACATTTAAGCAGAATGTTTTTGTTGAAGGATTTTAACATTTCTATGTTAAAATCCTTCTGGGAAAGTACCAAACACAATGGGTTTAACTATTTTTGTTTCATAAACTGCTTACAATTAACTATTACATTTAAGCACCTAAACATAATTTTAGCTGACCCTTTTTAGAATTTGTTCAGTTATTTTACACTACTTTGCTCACTGTTAGTATTTATGCTACTACCGAATACCGGGAAATTAGCTGCGAGATATAGCTAAGGAAATGGTTGTCTTAAAAAATTCCTATAAATGAATGAATGAATATTTATTTATTTCCATACATTAAAAGATCTCAACATAGATGCTAAAACAGGAAATGATCTCCACATGGGCATAGCCTGTGTGTGGAGATCGAGACGCGATCAGCAGCATTAATATGTGCTCACCAACACAATAAGTAATGTTAAAATTTTTGTATAGAAAAGCAACGTAATGACAACATGAAATGCAACTTATGTACACTTGTAATATAAGAAGAAACAAATACATCATAGCTACAACAAAGCAAGTGTTTGGACAATAAGATTACAACCAGATAATAACCGCAGAAATGATAATGGATGATTAATCAATGATAACAAGAATATAAACTTAATTTATCTAAAATAAAAACATTGTATCGGTTTATTACGAGGCTTGGAACCTCTCACACACTTTTTACACTCACGCCACACATAACCAACATAATATCTCTCTCTCTCCCTCCCTCTCTCTCTCTCTCTCTCTCTCTCTCTCTCTCTCTCTCTCTCATCTCTCTCTCTCTCTCTCTCTCTCTCTCTCTCTCTCTCTCTCTCTCTCTCCCTCCCTCCACTCTCTCTCCCTCTCTCTCTCTCTCTCTCTCTCTCCTCTCTCTCTCTCTCTCTCTCTCATCTCTCTCTCTCTCTCTCTCTCTCTCCAACCTTACTCCCCTTTACCTTTATCTCCCCCTTCCTGTCCCTACATTTACCACCATCAAAAGACACTCTATCAACACAATCCTACAAAGTTACAAAATCATGACACCAACCCACTGTCAATGCCGATGAACGAGCGTTGGTTTAAAAATTAAGCTAATGTTGCATACAAAGAAGTTATAAAATATTCTAACTCACCTATGGTTCTATCAACTGTGAACATCAGATTCAAAATTCTTAAGGCTGTTCAATATCTTGGAAAATATTAAGTTGATTGTATATGCTCGCTTTAGGTACGTGGAAAATTAAAAAAACAGCCCAATGTGAAAACTTAAATGAGAACATTACCGATGGGAATTATAGTAATCATTAATATGCGGGAAATTCAAGTAATTAAAAGATCAACAAACATAAATATCAATTTAATTTCGATCACGTGACTATTTTTGTAATATATTTGTTTATTTTATTATTTATTTTTACCCTATAATGTATGCACTGGTCTAGTGATTTATGCTGAGATAAATTGTAGATAAAACAAGGATGTAAACGCGTACTTTTAAGGTCATGAGATAGTGAGAGCAGAAACTATGATCTATGGACAATAAAAATAACTCACTGTATTTCCTGGTCCTGATCCTCTCTCTGAGCCTCACATCGTGTTCCTTATTGGGTGGTTCTTTGAGGTACTGCGATTAGAGTGACTTTTGAATATATCACTGATGATTCAACACACTGAAATTTCCCGAACATTTTTCTTGTTGTTTCATTGGATATAAGTTAATTTATATAAATACTTCTGTTAGGAATATATTAGCTTATTATTTAATAAAGTTTTTCATTTGTATTTCAACGCAAGTGACGTTCTATTATAATGTTAGAAACACCAACACGAGATTCCGTTTTATTTATTTTTTAGTTTATAGGCCAGGCGTTTTTTAAACGTGTAACAGTAGCATTGAGTTTTGTAAAATTGATTAATTAGGTATAATCGCATAAATAACTGACTTTGACATTTCTAGACCAATGTTATAAGAAGGTCCTTAAAGGTGTCAAATTAAAATTGGTCAAAATATTAAACATTATAATTTATGGATTAGGGAATAAAAGGTTTAAAGCTGAATGTTTTACGGTAAAAATCAGCAATCATTCATGTAAATATTCACATAAATATCATATCACTTCCAGGTAGACACACAAGTTTATCAGCATCTATCTAATTAGACAAATAAATATAATTTTAAAATATAATATCTTTACAAAACAAGAATGGAGTCCAAATTTAACATTTAACAAATATTAAAATCCTGATTACATTTTAATCGAGTGGTTGGTGCTGTGATTAATGTCGTGACTATTAATCACAGCATCAACCACCAGGATGTATATTTCTTTGGGTAGCAAGATATAGAAAAAGCGGAAAGTATTATTTATTAATAATAAAAACAAACTTATCCATGTAGGTCCTAGTCCTGGTCCTGCTTCTCGCCATCGCATCCTGTTCCTGGTGGTGGTTCTCCGGCTTGCTACGAGTTGAACTTCTTTTGAAAAAGAAATGTGAACCATCAAACAAAATTTAAACACTTTAAGGCCTATACTTTTGGTTTCCATAGAAATCTATAATTTCAATCAGCATTACTGTTTGGTATATTTCACCTTTTTTATTAGCTGAAAATCTTTTCATTGGTATTAAAAGCGCTTGCAAATCTAAACAAATTTGATATTAAGGTTTGGTATCTGAATATTTTTGACAGCTTACTTAAACCAGGGGATCCTAGGGATGAGAAGATAATAAATGGAATGAAATGAAATGAAAGAAAGTTTATTTCCGTTATAACTATAATACTATTACAATTAGTTATAATATATAAATTGATAATTAACATATGTACAATAAATCACTAAAAAGTATTATACATAGCGTTTGGAAACTAGCCTACATAGGCAAGCAGCCTGTGCGTAGGCTAGAGTCGTATTATTAATAGTATTATTACTAGTATGTATATACAAACTTATATCCCAGGAATGTACATTGATATATCTCTACCCAAAGCTACTGCAGTCTCTATTAAATAAATGAATAAATGAATAAATGAATAAATGATTTATTTCCTAAAAAAACACAAATATAAGTATCAACACAAAATCATATGCGTATTACATATGTATACTAACATATATAAAATTCTATTATGACAAATAAAATATAATTTTATTAGGAAAATAGGGTCCCAAAGGCAAAAGCCTGATGAGGGATTCCACCAGATAAGTTTATTTAAATAAAGAGTTCATTTGCGGTTGCAGACACTATAACTATCTATATCTTCTAATCCCATAAATTAATTTATTGTTACATCTTTATGGTTTAGCAAACAGAATTAACAAAACTCAAACTTACCCTTCGTGAAATTAAAAATAAACAGAATATACTTATTGTAAAGAAAATATATGTTTAAACATCTCCACAAACCGCCAAACCAAAATAACAAATAATAAAGGTTAACATAATAAATTACCTATTGGATAATAGTTAACAGATACTCAACGTTGCTTCTGTCCATACTTAAAAGCCAGGTTTTAACACTTCTAAGGAATTTATTTACTTTTGTAATATTTTTTTATATTTTGCGGCAACCTATTGAAAAGTCTTGGTCCTGTATAATTAAATGTTTTTGTATAAAAAGTTACATTAGGTTTAGGAACTCTAAAATTGCTAGCATTTCTAAGACCTTGTCTAAAAAAGTTAACATTTGATGGTAAATTTCCACTAATTAAATAAAAAGCTTTTAAAACCTTAAATATATAAATACAACGTAACGGCAAAATATTCATACTAACAAAACACGGATGAGATGGTTCTCTTAATCTTCTCTTTAGAATTAATTTAACATACCATTTTTGAATGTTTTCCACAGGTTTTATTGTAGATCTATACGTTCCACCCCAAGAAATTATAGCGTATTCTAATCTACTATTTACTAAGGCAAAATATAAACAACGAAGAGTTTGGATTGGGCATACGTCCCGCAATTGATAAAAAAGTCTAATTCCTGTTATGAGTTTTGATTTTAGTTTAATTATATGCGTTTTCCAGCTCAATTCGCTATCTAGGATTACACCCAAATATTTTACTTCTCTGGTTGGACTGATTTCTGAACAATTTACACAGGTATTAATCGTATTTTAAACAATCTAAACATTTTATATATAATTTTATTATTAAATTCAATGAACCCCCTTAAATTAAAATTAATGCAGTTAGTTTTTTGTGTGTTGAGAACTAATTTATTCCTGTAAAACCACCATTTTAAAGCTTCCAGGTCGGTTAAAATTTTTCTTTCTGATTCTTCCCACGTCTCACTTAAATAGCAGAGGGCCGTGTCATCCGCGAATGCGGTGATTTGGCCATTTAATGAAGAATTACAAAGATCATTGATATATACAAGGAACAAAGTTGCTCCCAAGACCGATCCCTGGGGGACTCCGTGCCTGACTACACCCATTTTACTCAAAACACCCTTGATTTTAACACATTGCCTTCTGTTTTGTAAGTAGCTGGAAAACCAAGCATGAGCTACCCCACGAACCCCACAATTATATAATTTCTCTAATAAAATGGCATGGTTGACTGTATCAAATGCCTTCTGTATATCTAGAAAAAGTCCACTCACACACTTACCACTATTAATACCTTCATTTAATTTGCTAACAAAGTCTAAAAGAGCCCGTTCTGTATTCATTCCGACTCTAAACCCATACTGATTATTGCTTAAAAAAATCTATTCTATTTAAAAAGCTAATAAGTTTTTCTTTCATTACTTTTTCTATTATTTTGGAAAATGTTGAAATCAATGAGATCGGGCGGAAATTTGAACAAATGTTGGGCGAATTACCTTTATAAATTGGTATTACAACAGCCCTTTTAAGACTCTCAGGGAAAATTCCCGTGCTAAACTTAAATTGATAATAAACGTAAAGACTTCAGCTATCCTTGAGCAGATATGCTTAACTAAAAAAGAGTTCAAACCATCAATCCCAGGCGATTTTCCATTTTTCAGAGACTTAACTATTCTCACAATGTCATCACAACACACCGGTCCTAACAACATTGATGACCTCTCTTGAACTAGGACAAAATTATTTTTGTATTGGCAGTTCTCCAAACCATTCGGAATTGAGTTATCCTCTATTATGTGATCAGCTACCGACAGAAAGAAATCATTAAATTCGTCAGCAACTATTTCTGGGTCTGAAATCATTGTATTATTAATTTTTAAACAAAATATATCATTCTTTATGTTCTGACCAGTCATATTCTTAATGGTATTCCAAGTAGCTTTATGATTACCAATATTGTTCTCCAGTTTATTTCTATAATAGTTTGATTTAGCTAACTCAATTTTTTGCTTCAAGCTGTTCCTAAAAGAATTATAATATAACCTAAATCTATCATTTAACGACCTATGTTTTACTTTTTTATACAACCAATTTCTTTTTCTTATTTGATTACAAATGTAATCATTCATCCAAGGCTTTAATTTGCGATTTCTATTATTTAATTTATATACTTCTTTACATTGTTCAATGCAAGATTGTATTTTAATTTCAAATAAATCATACGCCACAGAAGCGTTATTCTGCCTATAGATGTCAGTCCAGTCCATATTAGTCAACATACCGTCCAGCTTATCGTAACTTATAACAGTACAAGTAGCAGCGGCGGGCTCGGCTTGCGGGGCGCCCGGCCAAACGTAGCCGCAACGACGTCATGTAGTGGTCGGTCACATCGGCCTCCACCACAGCCGCCTCCACCGCACACGGTCGCTTGTCTCTACATGACATCCTCAAGTAGACATGATCGATACACGATCGTGTCGTAGCAGTTACTCTTGTCGGTTGAGTTACAAGTGCTTCAAACCATAACCAGCCATCATTAATTTATAGTTGTCCACATCATTATCATCTGTCTTTAATAAATCAATATTTATATCACCCATCACAATACAGTTTTTTAAAGATTTATCGTTTTTGTTTAAACATGTATTAAATTCATTAATAAAGTATTGAATTGTACAACTATGTAAACGATAAACAGTAAATAAAATAAAATCGTGGCCCGAAAAACAAACTTGTAGCATTAAAATATCAGCTGATTTTAATTTTAACTGTTCACTGTATGTAATAATTACAGAATTCTTCTTATAAACCGCTACCCCACCAGAACGATATCTTTCATTTTGTACATACAATCAAGTCATAATTAGGTATCCTATAAAACATGGCTTCATCCTTGCTAATCCAAATTTCACTTAAAATTATTATTTCTGGATACTCGTCCATTACGCTCAGCTCAGCTACAAAACGATCAAAATTTTTTCGCAAGCTACGAATATTTTGGTGTATTATATAACAACTATTTCCTTCCATATTACAAATTTCCTATAATTTACAAAAACACATAAATACAATTATCTTCTACTACATTCTTATGAAAATCGTTTGAAGCAACAATATAATATTTATACCATATGAGTGTTTTAATTTGCTAAAATTACAAAAATAAAAGATACATACTATGCTAAACTCAAAATGTAGCCTAATTATACCAGCCATTTTCCGAAGATAAAAAAACACTTTTGTCGTCAGAACAGTTTACAGATTTTCTAAGTCGGCTGCAGATTTGATCTCGATCGCCGGCAAGCCGTCGCTGACGCGCATGAGGATGTTGCCGCCTCGAAGCCACAGATATTTAATATTGCGTGTCTTCTTCACCTCTCGAGCCTGTCCAAGGAGTCGTCTTCTAGATGGAGATAGAGACTCGTTCACAAATATCGGTTTATCCACTGCAAGTCCAATATGCCTCGTAGAAAAATCTTGCCTTTTCTCTCGTCTTTTATTTATTAAAAGTTCTTTATCGGTACGGCGAACGAATTTAACAATAATGCCGCGTGGTCGAGATGGATTGTCCTTACTGCCGACGCGATGACACACGTCTATCATGTCATCAGCAATGTTTACATTTAAGGCCTTCCCGACGTCTTTCACAATTTGCACTACCGATTCATTATTAGCTTCAGGAATACCTTGCAGCTCAACACAATTCCTCCGCGAATACTGCTCTAAGTCGTCTACCTTTTTTTCCAGATTAAGTACCTTTTCTTTTAAAACTTTATTTTCCGGATTTTAGCTCATCAATCACTTTTACAAATGTTTCAATTTTTCCAATCCCGATCTGCAAAGTTTCAGTGTTCTCTTCAAGTTTACTATGCAGTAAACCGTAAGACTCATTAAAATCACTTACATTTTTCCTTTGCTCATCTCGTATTTCATTCAGCGCCTTCATAATGTCCTCTAGCGTTATCGTACCTTCTTGCGCACTAGTTTCCAGTCTCATACTCTTCCGCCGCGCTTGGCCGCACGGATCGCACCTCCAAACGGCGTTTTGCTCCTCCAAATAAGCCAAATCCGCTTGGGCCATTTTAACACATTTTGCGTGAAATAATTTTGCACAGTCACTGCACGTTAATTTTGTTTGACTTTTTTTGAAACTAGACAAGCACACTTGACAGTTAGACATATTTAATAAATATATAAGAAAAAGTCTCAGATTGTCACTGACAGTATAATATAGCGCGGGACACGAGGATAAGTAACGATAGCCACTAATACAAGGGAACACAGATAAGAGATCCGCACTGCGATACGTCCGCTCCGTTTGAACTCTGACTCATCACAATACAATGTTCATCGCCATCAGTGTATTCCAGTACCTGTCAACAGGTTATTTTTCAAATTTACAGCCGAAGTTGGGAATGAAGGGGGAGATAATGTAGTATTCAGTAATGTCTACTGTAGCAGTTAGTCGTAGGTAAACCGTAATCATGAGCAAACAGTTGGTACAAGAAATGGTCATGACCGCCCACACTCGGACAGTAACAAGGTCTCGGCCTCCTCAAGTCCAATATTCAGTAGAAAACTTTTAACTTTATGTTTGAATATTTCAATAGACAAGGTTTCGAATAAAGAAAAATTACAAAATTTGTTACATATATTTCTAAATAATGTCTGAGATATATAAAATGAGTTAGTATTTGAATATGACTTAATTATTGGTATGACAGAGATCCCCACTCTATTAGAGTGCCTGGTATTATAAGAATGTGACTTCAAAGAGAAACTTGAAGAAAAATGTTTATATATGTTTGTTAATATACTTTTTATATACAACTGGCGCAAGGATATAATTGATGTTTCATGAAAAAGATTGTAAGTTGGATATCTCTTACTTTTTCTAAACCCGGCATTTAAAATACTTTTCTGAATAACAAAAAGAGGTTCAAGGATCGATTTTCGAGCTCCTCCCCGTGCAATGTTTCCAAATGATAATAGAGACTGTACGTAAGCAAAATACGCAGTTTTAATTTCTTTGTAACTTAAAATGTCACTTAATCTTCTGAATGCATAAATGTATTTTCTGACTTTGTTTTGCAAATAAGCTACATGTTCCGTCCACTTTAAACGATGATCAAAAACCACACCTAAATACTTATAGGACACTACACTCTCTATACTCTAAACAATCACATATTAAATTTGTGTAAGTTCCACAACTATGAATTTTCAATTCATTGAATGGGCATTCTTAGTTAATGCTTAAAGAGATTGGCATAAATTTAGTTTTGAAAATGTTTAATGACAGAATATTGTGATCCAACCACAGTTTTATATTCATCAAATCGCTCAATGCCTTGGCCTGTGCTTCTAGCCAACATACTTCTCACTGAAATAAATATTAAACTGTCATCTGCGAACAGAAAAGGTTTGCCTTGTAACTGAATTTTTGCAATATTGTTGATATATATTAGAAACAAAATTGGGCCTAATGTGCTGCCTTGTATTACCCCGTAGTCAACATTTTGTGGATCGCTATTTTCTCCACATATAGACACAACCTGCTTCCTGTCATTCAAGTAGCTAGTGAACCACTCTAGACCAGTACCGCGGATTCCTATCATTTCCATTTTTTTGTAGCAAGATTGTGCGATCAACTGAGTCAAACGCTTTTTTTAAATCTAAAAATATGAGTAAAACACATATGATTTTTTGAGATATTGTCGTTCAATTCCTTATTTACGTCAAACAATACATCAATAATATTCTTGTCTGATCTAAATCCATATTGGTAGACACTCAATATATTGTTGTTTTGTAAATATGAGACTAGCTGATTCTTCAGTATACGTTCTAAAACTTTGGAAAACACGCTTAACAATGAAATAGGGCGGTAGTTGCTTTTGTCGGTAAAACAATTTGATTTATAAAGGGGGTAAATTTTTGCCAATTTAAATTTATGGGGACATACGCCAGTTGATATGCTTAAATTAATTATGTGTGTTAAATGCTGCAAAATAATATTGCATATTAGACTTTATCAGGTCCGCCGAAACCCCATCCCATCCAGGTGCGGATCCTCCTCTCAGTCCAGTGATTTGCCGTGCAACCTCTTGTTCAGTCACAGTGTGTATTGTGAAGTCCGTATTCAATCTAAAATCAGAGTCTCTCACCACTGGGTTCCCACTTACAATGATATCGTCTGCTAACTTTTTACCAACAGATAAAAAAACGTATTGAAATCATTACTAACTTGTTTTAATATTTCTTTGTTATTTGTAGTCGTTCCAGGAAGAAAATATTTTATTGGAAAACGCGTCTCTAATTTTAAACCCTCCCGGCCAATTCATATACTATTTCCCAAAACAATTTTGCATCTCTTTTTGATTCATTCAGTTTATTCCTGTAATACTGCCGCTTTGCGTATTTCAAAGTGTTGCTCAAATGCTGCCTAAGGTTTTTAAATTGGTTACGTAATTCACAATTAAAAGGTTGCTTTTTAAGAATTTTGCTTATTTTATCTCTTTCCCGTATAGTGCTTATTAAGTCGGTTAAAATCCATGGCTTGAGTTTTTTCTTACGTGTAACAGGATTTTATATTTGTTTTTTTGAAACTTGATAACGCACCTGAAACAATATGAGCAAAACTATTTGCACACTCATTTGTATAACTGCAGTTCAGTACAGGTTCCCATTGAGTATTAGTAAGATTGTCGGCGAACAGTGCTCGGTTCTATGTACGTGATGGGCGGTAAGGGGTGTCTTGGGCAGCACTGCCGAGCGCAATACTAAGTGCGGTGCTGTAGTGTCTGTAATAGTGTGATAGTGTAGCACACTCCACCAGTCGTCGTATCTCACAAAGATATGGTCGAAGCAGGTCGTGCTGTGATCTGTCACCCGAGTAGCTCTGCCCACACATTGTACAAGTCCGTGGCCAGTGAGGCAGTTCAAGTATTTATCTAAAATGTCGTTATTTGTAAAAAGATCTATGTTGATCTCTCCCAGCATAATGCAATTTTGCTGTGTTCTAAGTTCATATAATAGTTGTCGAGAGCTTCAATAAAACTGTTTACATCACTATCAAAAGTTATATATATTGCTAAAAAGTTAAAGTGCTTATTATAGTAAGTAAAGTCAAGTGAAATTCCGTATACGTCTCCTAAGGTTATTTGTGATGCTGTCACTGATAAGCGTTTGTTTACATATACAATTACACCGTCGTTCTGGTTTCGTCTTTTGTCCGTCAGTACAAGGTCAAAACCCATCTTATATTCACCCCCTCCTCTCCTTCCCCCAGCCAACATTCTGTAAAAAACTATAATATCTAAACTTGTCTACTAATAAACTTAAATACACTGATAAATCACAAAAATGTTTTGAAAAGCTTCTAATATTTGAATGGAACACATTTAAATGAGTAAGTGTACTATCCCTGGGGAAAGAATAAGAATCTTTATATTCATCTATACAATCTATTTCAGTGCATTATAACTGGAAGAATGCCATCATCATTATCGTCAAACATGCATTTCCTATTGTTTATTGACAGGCTGCCTGCCCGCCCAACCACTTTTTATTAAGAATACATTTTTAACACTAATAATTTATAAAAGTTAATTATATCTATAATATTCATAAATATTAAATAAATAAATAAATATTGGCCATACAGTGCTTTTAAATCAAGTGAGCATTTGTATAGTTAAAAGTCGACTACTATTGAAAATGATTTTACTGTTTCTAACATTATATAATTGATAAACGGTCTTAATATAAGTGAAATTAAGTTGATATTTTTGATGCCTTAAATAATAAAAAAATTTTAAAATAATTTTCATTTAACAAAACTAAATAAAGATAAACGTATTATTCTTTATAATGTTTTTATCTACTGGCTTGTTCAGTCTATACAATAATAAAAACAACCATTTCAAATGATGTTATCATGACCATATTTACATATTTGGTATGCGATACTTCCACTTTACTTATAACTAATGAAGAGAACCAATTTAACATAAATTCCACTACTCCCCTTAAAGTATTAAAATTTAAACCTCAACATAAAAAACTACCAATTAATGTAAAATTAATATATCTGCATTAGTACAGAAATTCCTTTTTTACCACGAAATATATTATTTGGCCAATCAAGATATTACAAAAACAGTGTATTAAGATTTTTATTATAACTATTAAAATAAAAGTAACAGCTGCTGCATTTAACAATAAATTCTTGTTAAAAAATAATCTAAACAAAATCAAAAACATATTATATTAAGATTAATTGTGCTGAATAAAATAATGGACACACACACACACACACACACACCCATACATACATACACACACATTCATACATACATACATACATACATACTCATCATGTACACATACATACTTATTTTAAGCGAGAGAGAGAAGCAGAGAGATGGTTTTACTCCGGTTTGCAGCAAAAATAATTAGATGCTATTATTATTTATTGATTATTTTTTATTTTATATATTTATTTCTTATATACATGTATTTATAACATTGTATTTTTAGCATATTTATGAAATGATAACAAGATATGAAGTTAAATATAATATAACTTAAAGTCGCTTCCTTATTTGAAAATTGTTTACAAACTTTTATTTACAGTACATTTATGAAATGAAAACAAGAAATGAATGTGATATAATATAAACTTAACGTCGATTCCTTCTTTTGAAAATTATTTTAAGCTTTGATAGGTAAATGTATGCATGAACTATTACTCTTAATTGAAACATAAAAATAACTAAAAAAAATAACTTTATCTGGTGTAGCTTATCCTGCTTACAACTAAAATTTTACAATGAACTGAAATTAATTACCAAAATAAAAGGTTTTTTGTCGAAAAGTGTCTACTTTCACTATTTCGGAGGCGTATATTCCCGTGACTGGGGCTAACGGTCTTGTAGATGGTCCAGTTCTCGGAGGCTGTGGAAGATCCGTATGGCCCGCGAGGTATGTTTTTTTCGGACAAACACCTTTCCATTCCTTGCACCATGCGTAGGTCAGCGTACTAGCTCTTACCTCGGCTTTCCCGCCCTGCAGCAGGGACTGTTGTGCTGAGTCAGATGTTCATTAATATAAACTGGTCCCGGATTGAACGAGGCGTGCAGGTCCGTTGTCTGAATATTCCTCTTCTTTTTCGCCGCATCCAACTACTCAGCCCTCACGGATCTTAGGGCGAACCGGGACTATGATGGATGGGTGGAAAACGTCGATCTCGGGGCACTGGAAGGCGGTGGGCAGTAGATATGTCCAGCTTGTCATATGGTACTCCAATGACTCTCGCCACTGACTCCAGGACCGCGTAAACGTTTTCTCCTCTTGACTGCGGGATGCCACGAACCTCAATGTTGTCCATCCTCGAGTATTGCTCGAGATCAGCGACGTTCCACTCAGCATTCTGCAGCCTGATGTGCATGGCAGCATTATCCTTCCTCAAGCCGTCACACTCCTCTCTCAGCTTGACGTTCTCGTCTTCCACCGCAGTCAGTCTCGTCATTACTAATGCGAGAGAGTCCTGAACCTTTGTCATACTTTGTTCAAGACTATTAAAGCTCGACTTGAACAGCTTGTTGTCTTCTGCTATCTGTTTCTGAATGGTCTTTAGTATGTTCATCACGGACGCTTCCTCTGAGTCAGACTTACTTCCCACAGAAGATGAGTCCTTTTTACACTCCTCACACTGCCACGACGCACCGCTAGAAATTCAAGCTTTAAGCTTAGCGACAGTTCGAATTCAGCAGCATCCAGCGTGGTACTCAGCACTACAATCAGCACACCTAACCAACTCAGACGGATTGGATAGTTCTTCTTTGCACTTAGAGCACACAATTTTCATAAGGGAAAATTGAAAAAGAAACCCCCAATATTAATAGAATAGTATATATCAATAATATAGAACGAGTAGGATCGCGACAGTACAGGTCGGAACGGGCAGGCAGGCAAAACACGCACACTACACTATCCGCTCGGAGCGCTTATCTGTGTGACCTTCCAGCTCGGCTGACTGATAACGACTGAGTACAGAACTCTATGAACGAATAGAGTTCAGAACTTCAGATAATATGGTATAATTAATCGTTAGTTGAAACTTCCGATTTAGGGATCGTGGCTCTCACAGATTGAGAGCTTTCTGAGTCTACTCGTATGAGTTTTGACATCATGATTTTACCCACCAGCTGATCCTTTCAAAATCTCAGAATCCTTTATAAATAATGTGGTGGTACTAAAGGCTGGGACATCTTAGATATCAAATTTAATATTCTAAATTTGTGCACATTTTTTTACTACAGCTCTAGAGATCAATTTGTCCCAGAAGTAGGGAAGTCTAGTTCAGGGAAGCTGTCAGAGGGTAAGATACTCGCAAAGGTTCAGAATGCTTGCAAAGGGAAACCAATTCCAAAAATAAAGATGTTCGATCTTACAGTGTGTAGGGTATCCCACAGTTGAGATGTTGCTAAATATGGAGTCTTTAAGAAACATGGAGGCGAATGTAAAGGCCAATTAGCCCATGGGCATTAGTTAAGTTTTGCAGAAATCTACCTACTCGATGATTCATAATACTCACATAATATTTACGTGTCGATAGTAAATTTTTTTTAGTACATTAAATATCGTGTCATTTTCTATTGGCTTTCCGGCATTCGCTTCACCGGATTAAGTTCTAATACTTTCGATCCACTACGAAAACTACGATCTACTTCGAGAATGTATACGATATCTACTCCTTAGTTATTATTATTACTTCATCTTAAATCTTATAAGTGGGTTCTATTGTTAAAAGAATTCCTGTCAAATTACCTGTAACACCCATAACACAGATTGCCTCGTGTAAAAGCTTTTCACAGTCAAAATGGTCACGGAGTGGTAAATGTCACTGTAATCTATGGCTTCGTTATCACAGTATCACTGGTTAAACTTGAGGTTTTATAATAGACTAACTTGAAATACTTTATCCAGTTTTAATTAAAAAATCGGTATTTATGTAAATGTCGACGTTGTATAACATTAACTCAAAGAAATAATATTGTTCGGACGTAGCACAGGAGGTAAGATCTAGTTTTAATTGTATACACAAGATGTTGATTTTATTGAAGTTTATAGTGAAATTTCCTCTAACAAAGAGATAGAACATTATCTTCACTAGTTCGGATGGAGGTTAGAATGAGAAAGTTATCAAAAGGGTTCTAAACATGAAATTATTATATTGTAACAACACATTTAAAATCAACCTTTAGATACGAAAATGTTTTATCGGCAACAGCTAACCATAGACAATGGGAGTCAAATGGGGAACACAAAGTAAATTCCTCATTATACATTACAGTTATTAGTTATATACCAGTGTCACGTATAGTAAAACGTACCGTGCCATTCATATAGAGGTGTATATTCTACGCTTTAGAACTAATGGCATATTGTTCATTTTATTCCTATAGTTTAATATGCAAGATATAAACAGTATAAAAACGTTTTTTTGGAATAATATATAGGGAATAAGACCTGAGTATGTAAAAAAACTATATTTTCTGTCCAATGTTTTATATAAACAGCACATAAAACTACAAGATATGTAACAAAACTATGAAATAACATTGTTTGCATTACGATAGAAACAAAAGGGTGAGATAGAATTTCATTCGGAAAGTCTGTAAAGGTTAAATTCGTAACACTGTTAATAATTTCATTAACTAATTGTTTATATCAACAATTACAGACAATGTTTCTCTTCAAACATGTATAATTTCGATATTATTTTATTGAATGTAAACAATTAAATGTTATTCAGTTAAACTTTTCATTCCAAAGTCAACTAGCATTCAATAATTTCCAATTAATGTCCATATTGCACCTCTATAAAATGCTTGAGTGATATCTCTCAGACGTATTTAAGTAGATATTTCTCCAACTAATCTTTACACTTTTTATCAGATATGTATGAACGGATATTATATCATTTGGACAATGTATGTAACTTAAAATGTAAACTGATTCTTTCTATACACTAAGAGTATTTAAAGGATTTAAAACCATAAATGTGATGTTTCTTTTTTAAGCTTACACAATTTATTTTATTTTATTTTAAGCTTACGAAAGTTATTTATTTGTTGATCAAGATTAGTAATTTAGTAATTAACTCCTGTTAATTACTAAATAGAAATTGTCTCACTGTTTTTTTATGCGATCCTTAATCCCTAAAACTAGGATTTAAACTACTTTTGATAAGAAGAATAGAGAAACAATTTGAATTGTAATTAATTAAAGCAACTCATCCATAAGTCCTTATCTCATCCTGGCATTCGCCAATTTACTACTGGTGTAAAATTTTCCAGATCCTGCGTGTGAAACGACTTTGAACTTTAAATTGAGCTAAGAAAAGAGTCCAGGTCCTTATCAAGCTTTTGGATAAGGAAAGCTCTTGTTTCTGATCATTCTTCTCCATACTAGCGTGGTGTGTGTGTTCAAAGCCTTTTGTAAACAACATTTTTGAATTCATCGAAAAAATTAAAATACCTGTATCGTGTTGTTTCTATGGAAATTAAAACAAAACATATTTATATATACTGTAGTGTTTGTTTCACCTATTTCTCTTCATTTTAATTTCCCCCTTCACGTTTTTGTGTACATTACTAAACTAACATTAAACCGATCGTTGTTATCTGATCCACACCCATACATTCTATAGAGACAAACAAGTTTTGTTACTTGTCTTACAATACCGTGTATATGATAAATAATTATTGTTTAGGTAAAATATCTGGGGAAAATATTAGATATTTCTTGTTATTGCCAATTAGTATATCTAGTACTAAAATATCTCGATATTGTGCGGAGGGCTTTGACCATACCTGCACAGGACGTAAAGTCTTTCACCAAATACATTCTCTATATTTATTAAGAAACCACTTCCATTGAGACAAAGTTATGAGGTATTTTTAACATACTGTCCTCAACTAATCTTGATTATCAGATGTATTAATAAAAATTTAATGATATTTCTAAAATAACGAGAGGGTCACACATTTAACGTAGCATTTTGGAGTTATAACAAATTAGTAGCTCTAATTTTGAATGAATGAATGTGTGATTTACCTTCACATGCGAAGTAAAAACATTAGATCTTCTCTCAAATCTAACTCGGGAACATAATATGTAAATACAAAAATTATATGTCAATTATTTCAGTATTTTATACTTATATTTAATGCAATGAACCTTTTACTGTTCATAACCTATCGACTACAAGGAGCTTTAATGACAATATTTCTAGAGAAATGTCCCGTTTCAGATTTCAATCACTGACGCATGGTGTGGTATATGTGTGTAAAATGGTAAAATGATTCATACACTAAGATTACTTTCCGATGGTTTTCCTTGCAGCGATGAAACTGAACAATTCGCACTGGGCAAACTGCTTTAACCGTATTAGTTCATTTTAGCTTCTGTCCATATGTTTTGTATGTCTCTCTGTCTGTATATATATATATACGTCCAGCTGTAACTATAACTATAGTCTCTCTGTCTTCGCCTAGAAACGAAGCGACGTACACCGCACGTATTGTCAGTATAATCGACCTTCAATTTTTTTATTCTCCTCTTTATTCTGTATGTTAACCCTTTCACCGCCAAGAGCCGATGTCATCGGCTCTGCAGTTTGATCGTAAAAACGCCGAGAGCCGATGTCATCGGCCCGCGTATGTCTACTCAAAATCGCCGAGGGCCGATGACATCGGCCCACGTCCTTGGACCGAAAATCGCCATGAGCCGATGTCATCGGCTTTTAGTTATAATTTTATTTTTTCGTTACTATAGTGATCTCAAGTCATTATTATACATGTGGCGAAAGATAAAAAGGCATTCAATGTGAAAAACACATCAAGTATATAATCTATGACTAGTGTATATTATGGAATACGAACAATGAAACAGGATCTAATCAGCTGTGGCAGAAATCAGCTTATTGTGGCTACTATTTTTGTGCCACAAAAATAAAAGCATAATAATTATTATTATAAAAATAATCTTATTATTATATAAAAATAATATTATTATGCAAAATTACATTATAAAACTCATTTTTACTAGGTATATTTAATTTATATAGTGTTACTATTATTATTTCAACCTGTTTTATAGGATTTCTTGAAGAGCATTATGTAAAAAATGTGTGAAACATTTAGTATTTCTTCTATGCCTATATTTAGTAAAAAATGTGTTATTTTAATTAAAAGTGCTATACAAAATTTATTTTCTAGTTTTTTTTTACCTGAAATTTGCAGGAAATGTTGTTAACATAATATTCTTCAATAAAAACGTATAAACTAATAACAGAAAAATATTAAAAAATATTTGATCTAATTTTAAAAATAAAAAATTTACAAAAACTTCAAAGTTAAAAACTAAAAAAATTTAGATTAAAAAAACAGTTTTGTTTTATTATTGATTCGAAATATATAGTATTACGGAGAATTTTATTGTCTACAAAACAAAAACAAAAATTACGCAGATATCTCAATTTTTGACAGATTTATTGACGTTTTACTAAACCCTTACAATTAGTCAATATCGGCCGCGGCAGTTTTGGGGAGTGACATGCGATGCAGCGCCGGCGGTTTACGGCACACATCTTCAAACTGCGCGCGGCGTTTTTCGACATGAATCGGCCAAATTACTGTGGCAGCGAAAGGGTTAAGACCTTCGCACAGGCCAGTGGCCCATGGGAACATGAGTAATAATCCTTAAGAGAGGATCAGCCTTTCTTGCAATGAAACATTTTCAATGCATGGCATATGTTGTAACAACATAAATATCCGGAGTAAAACATGTTGGCTACCAGAAGTTAAGAGCTCAGTGCGTTGTACTTGCTAGGGCACTGCGCCGCACGGCCTGGTAGCGAAAGCGTTAAAGTTGAATTTTATTTTGTTTAATGTAAAACTGTAGTCCTTGAAATGCCTTTTTACAGTTGAATAATGGATTACAAACTTGAACATATCTTTTATAATTGACAATTCAGTTGAAGTTACAGGGCCCAAGTAAAATATTATAAACATTTCAAACATCTCACAAAACGTTACAAAATCACTATACCTCGTTAGCATCGTCCGTAAAATCAACAGAGAGTATTAGTTAATGGTTATTTAAATAATAATATAAATAGTCAAACAGGTCAAATATCATCAAAGGTAACACTACTCATTCATTATACGATGTATTATTTAATTTATTACGTATATCATTTGTTTGAAACCAAAAAGCCCACATCAAAGGTCAAATTTCGGAAAATGTACACAAGATTCAGTCGGCGTGTTTCGTTAAATAATATAACGTCCGTAACTGATAGTACAGTTCAGTATATTAACATAATAACAAACTATTAAAATCACACTACTAATTATTCCCAAATCCCGTCTTCATTTTGTTTGTCGTAAAACTCATTTTTTGAAGTAAATGATAACAACTTTCTACATCTTTGGGAAATTTCAGTGGGAGAAAAAAATTTGTTTCTAGAATATATTAGTATTAAAAGTTGTATATTTTAAAATAAATTTATCCTTATTTTTTATATTTTAATATTTATTTAACTTTTTGGTAGAGTGATATGCTGTAATAAGTGTGAAAAAAGTAATCGAAAATGTTAAGTTCAAAAAACAGAAATGGAATGTATTTCAAATGCAATCCTTACTTTCTTACCATGTAGTTTTTGCAGAAAAAACTATACATGATATGTTACACTTTGTTAATTTCTATGTACTTTGAAATACCAACCGTAATCCAACTTTCAAGTTTATACTTCAAATCATAATCTCCAATTTTTATATTAATTTAACTTGCAATGATAGAAGCCATTCAGGCCAAAAATACGAATGTATTACATTGCATGATATCTCAGGTAAAATTACATGTGTAGATGTTAAATACTGTATAAAACCATATTTTTACATAGAAACGCTTCATTGTCAATCTATGAGTTATGACTAAGCGCCATTGAAATCGAACCCTCAGTAGGCTGTCTCAAAAGTTTCTTTTCTTTGTGGCTGCTTAAATACATGATTTTTCGGGGTAGTCCTACTGAGTATGGTGTAATTCAAGTTCACGCTACTAGGTGTCCTACATTATTTGTGTATGCATTATTGACATTTAAAACACTGCATATTCATGATAATGTATTACTTTTTGAAAGTTTTAATATTATCAAAGGTATACCTTGACTGGACGTTAAAAGTAAATCTCTTTTTTTCCTCATGGCAATTAAAAAGTGGATGGAACAGAATGTTTTATCACTTAACATTAAGGAAACTAAACTCACTCATATTTTCCGTTATATAAAATACTTAAACGATTTAAATATTCATATTTCTAATAATCATTATTACAATGACTATGCCTATAATAAAATTGAGAGGATGTCGTCATAAAAATACTTGGGTGTTTTGTTTGATTTCCGAATGAAATGGATAGATTCATATTATTAAAAAAAAAAACTGCGCAATGCCGTTTTTCATAATGAAATTCTAGCTTGGTTGGGGTAGTCGCTATATACTTACATTTTAAAAGTGTAGCTATTGTTTTAAATATAGTATGAGGCTGGGATTCCGAAGGGTAGAATCCTACCCTCTGATTTATTGTTTTAAAAACTTGAATTTGAAAGATGGAAAAAATTATTAAAGTAAATTATTATAAAAATTATTGATTTATATTAACAAACATTTTGGCAATTTTTTCTATAATCCCACATTCTCACAACGGAAGATATGCCAATAAAGTCGGAATTAAAACTTTTCAACAACACAGATCAATGGTTGCAACAAATAAATTTAATCTAGGACATATTTTATATTGTAACTAGCTGTTTCCCACGGCTTCGCACGCTTTTTGTAAGCCTTACCCGTGTATGTGCACTTCTGGCTAAAGTAGATAATATTTCCAACGCCAATGTAGAGATTGCTTTGTTGCCTCGATCAAGAAAATCTGTATATGTTTATAGCCATTGTACATGTACATGTGTTTTATTATAAAGAGGACTAACACTCAAGCTTTCAATCAAGCTTTCAAGTTCAATCAGAAATTTATCTTCAAGACAAATATACACTATAACTTAGCGCCTTCATATAGTGTTTGGCTATTAAATATTCGTAACTGTCACGTAATTGCAGTTTATAATCTGCAGGCGCTTTGAAAAACTATTATCTTAGGCAGCGCCAGTTGGAAGCGAGTTACAACAATAGACATAGCATGGAAACCTTCTTCGTGGAAAATTACATATACGTACAAATTTTTCATCATGATCGGTCAAATAGTTTACGATTCCATAAAGGACAAACATACAAACATTCATTTTTATATATATATATATATATAGATTAATTTACTGATTTTAGAAATTTCAAAAGTAATTAACTCTTTTCTCTCTTAAAGATTTTAAGAAAGAAGACAAGAAGTAGTTGATACTTAACAGCAGTAAGGAGGCCGAGTCAATTATCTCTGTTGACTGTATGTTATCTGTAACAGAGGACATAGGCTGACTGAAAGGCAGGGCCGATTGCAGTATTGGCGGTCCCTGGAAATATATAATCGGCCGGGCCACCTGCCAGTGTGGCGGGACTGCCTGGGCCCCGGTAAAACTCTCCGAAAACCCCAGCCTGAGTACGGTCCTATTGACGGGACAGAACCCTATATTCTCCATAATTGACATAGAAAATACATTTTCATAAAGGTTTTGTCCTTTTTTGTATTTACTTTTAAATACTTTTTCTAAAATATTAATAATTAACAGAATTACTTAAATCATATACATAATTTACTCTACTTTACTTTACTTAGAAGCCATTTAAGTCCATGCAGGCTCTTTTCCCTCTAAGTATCTGATTAGATAGAAAATTAAAGGTGATGATGAATGCTATATTAAATTGATTTTATTTTTAATATCTCTCTTTATTTTTATGTATGGTTTTATTCTTTGATTCTTTTATTCTTGATATAGTATTATTATTTATTAAATTGTTTCTTGTTAACTATAAGAATTATTACATCGTGAGTTGTTATTTTTCTTTATTAGTATAAGATGTTTACTTCTCTTTGTCAATATTATATTTTGTGGAAATATAAACTATTTTTTTATTTGACTTCCGAGTAGGGTATTACGTTTTTCAGGCTATTTCTCACCGTAAACCGTTAGTTGTAAGATTTATAATAGGTTTCCAGGTTCTTTGTTTATAATCCTGTGCCAAATTGCTTACTCATAGGATCTGTCACCCAACAACTACCTGTATGCTATATTATTATTATAATTAATTACTGACGAAAAAGTCGATCCGATATGTTCCCCAAACTGTACCAAACTATACACTTACATACTGTCACGCTACAGATTGTACAACTAGTTGTACTGCTATATCTCTATGATGATGACTGACGAAAAATTATTCCCCAAACTGTACCACATTATACACTTACAGATTGTCACGCTTTACAACTACCTGTACTGCTACATCTCTATGAAGGTTGCTTACGAAAAAGTTGATCCGTTATATTCCCCAAACTACCAAATTCCATACTTACAGATTGTCTCACTTCACAACTACCTGCACTACTTCATCTCTATGATGGTTGCTGACGAAAAATTCGATCACTTATATTCCCTTAACTGTACCAAATTCCTTACTTACATATTGTCTCGCCCCACAATTACCTGCACTGCTATATCTCTATGAAGGTTGCTGACGAAAAAGTCGATCCGCTATATCCCCATAGCCATAGTGGAGTCTAATAAGAAAGTGAGTGATAGAACTCTACGACACGAGAAAAGCTCTGGTGTAGGATTTAGTAACTATGTCATAAAATTAAAATTTTTAATTTTTTTTTTAATACTCTATACTCCTTTTTTAATATTTACTTAAAGCAATGTTACACGATACAGTCGATCACCGATATTATTATTCAGCTAGCATACACTAATTTTACTTAAATTTCAATATTTATTCCAGGATAATACGTCATAAAGAAGGCGGTTTGATGTAAGTAAGAAAATACTTCTCTTATATAAGTATTACTTCGTCATCAAATATGTAAAAACAGGTTCAATTTCACCACGTTTCACGTTTGTATTTTATCTTATATTACAATACAATTCTCCCTGTATTTTTTGGGTACAAAGCGGATTATAAATAACCTAAAATACAACATTTTGCAGTTTACAAAGCTATGTCAAACTTAATACATCTACAAATCATGTCAACAAAATAATTAAAACGTATTTCAATGTCGTTATTTAGTAATAGTGTTGTGACTAACTGTTCCATTGTCCTGTCACTAAAACTATGATTTATAAACTGCTGTTTTAGTGAGAGACCGAGGAGCAAGTGCTGTGATTTCTAAGAAAATATAATTAACTCATCTGTAAGTTCTGGTCCTGGTCCTGGCCACAATGGATCCTGAAGGCCGTACTCGAAATTGAACAATTTTCATAATAAAACTGATCTATAGAAAAATTACTGAACTAAATTTTTGTCGTTTCTATGGATATACATAATTATATATACAGGGTGTATATTATGTCTGGAAACACCCAAATATATCCTTTAATAATTTAAATATAAATTTGAAACCTCTTACAATCGTGATAGAGATTGGGCATCTACTTTTTGGAACAATGTTTTGTTATGTCACACCAACGGGGGACGTCCTGCTGAGGGTATCGTGAATATTCTTAATGGAAACCTATACCTTGTGATACATACTTTTAAAGGTAATAGCTTACTGAATTGAATGCCACAAACCGCATCTCAAGGGAATTATTCTATCAGAAAATAGAGCATTTTTAGTATTGCAAATTTTATGATGTTCAACAATGTAATTTTAACATGGTTCTTGCCACAAAATGTGTTACACTAATTTTTTAGCATTTTTTTAAATGTTCAATTAAATAAAACAAAAATTTCATTTTAAGCTGGTTCTATTAGCACAAATTGGCCAGTTTTTATTACAGTACAATTATGGAAATACTTATGTTATTGATTTCTTATTACAAATAAAAAATAATGTATGCTGTTAGAAAAGTCTTACAACAAACGTTTTACCTGCATTTGGTGTCAAAGCAATTGTTCGAACTGTGTTCCTTCTACGGTTTGACAATGAGCCAATCTTGTGTAAAATGATTCGACAGAGTTGCCTAACATTTCTTCAGTTATCAAAGCAATCTCCTCTATAATCCTGTTTCTTAGGTCTTCCAAATTATGAGGCTTTCTTCTATAAACATTGGATTTTAAATGACCCCATAGGAAATAATCGATTGGTGACAAATCCGGAGATCTTGGAGGCCATTCGATTTTCTCCTCTTCGGCCAATCCATTTATGAGGAAACCTTAAATCCAAATACTCTCTTACCTGTCTCCCATAATGGGGTGGAGCACCATCCTGCTGAAACCATACATTATCAAAGTATTCTCCTGATGCAATTTGAATAGCTGGGATTATTTAATTTTGGAGCATATTGTAGTAAAGTTCGGCATTTAAATTTCCATTGATGAAAAAGGGTCCAACAATTTTGTTACCTAAAATTCCACACCATACGTTCAGTTTTTGTGGTTGCTGTGAATGGGACTCAGTAATCCAATGTGGGTTTTCACTAGCCCAGTAACGGCAATTGTGCCTGTTAACATTGCCATTTAGGAAAAAAGTTGCCTCATCAGAAAATAGTATGTTGGTCAGAAAATCTCTATTGTCATCACATTTGCGCATCACAAGTTCACAAAACTCAACTCTTCTGTCGTAATCATCCTCACTTAACTGTTGGACTAAATGAACTTTAAATGGTTTTGTATTTATTAATTTTCAAAATCTTACTCACAGACATAGGGTGCATATCATGTTGCTGTGCAGCTTTTCTGAGCGATGTATGTGGGTCTTCAATAAATGTTTGCAAAACATCTAGTGCATGTTCTTCATCTGTTGCAGATTGTATCCTACCCGACTTTGGCCGATTACGTACACTCCCTGTCATTTCAAAACGCTTCAATAGTTTTTGATACTGTTGAAAACACTTATGGGATTCCTTTCTGGGAAAAGTGTCATTAAACAAATTACAAACTTCCCGATAAGATCTTTGACGATCGCCATATCCTCGCATCATCAACAGAGTAATTCGTTCTCTTTCAGACAATTCCATTAAAATGCCAAATAAAAACTGAACTACTGTAATTAGATAACTTGTTGACAGCAATGCTTCAGAGACACTGATTAACTCGACAGGAATGATATGACCTTTGTCCATTTGTAATTCCCAAGCTTAGACCTGTCTAGTGAAAGCTCCATGCTCAACAAACTGAAACCTGTAGACCAGATGATTAATTAACACAATAATGTTTCTCATAGGCTAGTGACCTTTGTCTCTTTAAACCTTCCTGCTGACTGGAAAACACCAAGTACAGATTCATAAGTAATCAGAGAAAGTGACTCATAAGTTTTATTCATTGTAATAAAAACTGGTAAATTTGTACTAATGAAACCAGCTTAAAAATAAATTGTTTATTTTATTTTAATTGAACATTTAAAAAATGCTAAAAAATTAGTGTAACACATTTTGTGGCAAGAACCATGTTAAAATTACATTGTTGAACATCAGTAAATTTTCAATACTAAAAATGCTCTATTTTCTGATAGAATAATTCCTTTGAGATGCGGTTTGTGGCATTCAATTCAGTAAGCTATTACCTTTAAAAATTATGTATCACAAGGTATAGGCTTCCATTAAGAATATTCACGATACCCTCGGCAGGACGTCCCCCGTTGGTGTGACATAACAAAACATTGTTCCAAAAAGTAGATGCCCAATCTCTATCACGATTGTAAGAGGTTTCAAATTTATATTTAAATTATTAAAGGATATATTTGGATGTTTCCAGACATAATATACACCCTGGACTGTTGAATAAGTTGCAAGTTTTTTCCTTATTTTCTTTAATCATTAATTAATTGTGCAGGCACGTTTTTTCTTATGCCACGTCTCTTACTGAAATGCAACAAAATTCCACTAATGTGATTATATAGTAGTACATTCTATAGTTACAAATATTTAAAACATATTTATAAACATTTTATTTCAAAACTCAATACAGTAACTACAATAAAGTTACACCTGCAAAACATACATAGTTTGTACAAAATATATTATGAACTTTTAGTCTGCAATGTAGTGTACTTTTAAATGTACCCCAAGAATTATTTCTAATAATACTTCACGAATTTTTCAATAATAATATTATATAAACATTTGTAACAGATTGTTCCAAATTTTATTCAGAGGGATTATATTACAGTTCTGAAACAAATACAATAAATTATAAAGCCTATATCATTCAGATTCAATTTGGAAATTGAAAACAACCTGACGTTTATATCATAAAAATATGAAATATGTTTAGTTTTTACGTTCATGCGAATGTATTCTTATAGTTTGGAACTGGTGTAATCTACCGCTCGAGCTGCTAAATATTTATAATTTTTACTTTGTTAAATATTCAAAATCTTTTCAGCTGCTGTTGTGGCCAAATCTTATATAGTATGGGTTAGCTAATTTTTAATGGATTAATATGGGAAAACCTTCTGCCTCAAATTCTTTGTATATTTATGGAAAATTTTAATTTGCCTAAATGCCCGTTTAAAAAGATATACAGGCATACTTAAGTTGGCCTGAGAAGCATATTTAAATAAAACACGTCTATTTCCGACCTTTATAATTAATCTATTACCTTGACCAAACCTTTTTTCCAGAAGTGCCTTACCATTCAATAGACCAGTGAAGGAAACGATTTCAATGTGTACGCCAAGGTTATTTAAAACCTAGTCTAGATGGGAGATACAAAAATAGTAGTCAAATAATAATTGTGACATCGATTGGAAAAAGAATAAAGCAAAAAATAGAGACTACAAAATATCGAGTAATCGTCAAAATGAGAAGAAACAACGGGACACATTTGCAATACAAGCATACAACTAATACTACAAAACAGTGCTTGAAACGCAAATATCCAACGCTTAAAAAGTAATTAGGAAAGAAATTTACTCATCATAAATAATGTAGCATCAAACTGTTGAAAAGATAGAAAGCTCTATTGCTGAAGGATTTTTAAAAATAATTTTTCTATTGTATGGATACTTCGCAGAAAGATATGGACAAAAGAAATTATACTGGATTATGCATAATAATCCTGTTATTTAGCCTGTTCCCTTTGCTGTGCTAACCATTTAAAATAATGAGAATTAATATTGTTCCGTTTTTAATCGAGTTTCCCATTTAAACTGAAATTATTGTTACTTCCTAGCTTCATAAAAATCTTGCAACGTGTTTATGAGAGGTTAACACGCATACTATGTACCTTATGGACTAAACTATTATGAGACAACGAACAATTTGAGATAAGATGATAGTAGCTAAACAATACATGTCACGTAGTAATAATATTAACCCATAAATTATATTTAAAATATTTAATACTTCCGTGGTTTGGTTGAAAAAGCTATCACTAATGGATTAAAAATTACGGAAGTGAAACTTTTTATACGAATATGAAAAATATAACAAATCCTAGGCCGGCTGTAATGTAGCATACGAATAATTGTTTGAAAACTAGAGTATTACACATTCATGTAAATTAATGCTGTTCCAACATCTTTGTGTTTTTGCAGTTAATTTAAGTTATTCTTTAATTGTATTAAGTAACTGTACGTTTAGATAACTATCATGTTTTATGCTTTGTTTTGTAGCTAAGATCAAACTACAAGAAGTAAGTTGCAATAATAAATTTCAAAGTCAGTCTAGTTTATTACAGATAAATTTCCATATATTTAAACATATTTATGTGAATTAGGAAAAAACCGTTGGCGGAGCTAAATTCATACACAGACAAGTAAACTAAACAACCAATCATAAATGAACAGTATCTAAGGAAAATTCTTTTTAAAATATAAACTAATTTTAGTAACCTTCTATATTCTGAATAATTATGTCCATTGAATTAGATTTGTTTATACTTATATTTATTTAGGTTGTAAACTCAAATCTTAAAACTTACAATTTACACTAAATATTGCTTTATTTACAATATGTCAACGTTTCATTTATAAATTTAGCGCAACTCTTCATTAAGGGACTTTGTAATGTCTGCCGTTTATTATGTGATTTTAAATATTTAATTGCCATAATGAAAGTTTGTAATTAGCTGACTTCTAAATGAAACAAATATATTTAACCTGTTGAGGAGTAGCTGAAAGTGATTACAAAAGAGTACTGACGGTTTCAACCGTCCACCACAGGCATGTACAAATAATCAATATTACAACAGTTTTACGGTCAGTAGTGGCATTATTACTTACTATTTTGACTGCAAAACGTTCAATGTAATTATTGCTATGAGGTGCTGGCTCCTAGCGACATTAAGTCACAGCTTTTTTATATTGTTCTATCGTACAAGGAGAATTAAAAACCGACCAAAGAGCAAATTTAACCGAAAATCTCTGAGCCTTACATCGTGTTCCTTGTTCGGTGGTTCTCCGAGGTACTGTGATTAGAGTTAATGTTGAATATAATACTGAGCAATTAAAAACATTTAAATATACTAAAAACTTTCTACCGTTGTTTCCATGGATATAAGAAATTTCTATGTGTACTTCTGTTGGAGACATATCAGGTGTTTCTTTAATAAGAGTCCATAAGTTATCTTACTCAAGTTACGTTCTTTTATAGTTATATACCCAACCACAAGATTTATTTGTACTTATTTTCTAGTCTAGTGGGCAAACATTTACGAGTATAATCAATCAGCCTTGAGTTCCGTATAAAGTGATGAAATCTTTCTTCCAAAGATGAAATTGATCGTTAGCAAAAAGAAGTTTTGTGCGGGTCGTATTAAAAGATCCAACGAATAAAAAAAATATCAAGCGTTATGTTATAAATGATAATTGTTTCTATTAAAACCATTTGAATTCACCTGCCATACACGTAAGTGATAGTGATATCACCGTCAGTCAACGATATGGAGAGACTAAATTAGCCATTTTTCAGCCAAGTATTTGTTATCAATGTTGTCACAACATTCAAATTTTTATATTTTAACAAAATTTAACCTACGAAACTTTAAACCTGTAAATAATTTTTTGTACAATACACTAGTATACTAATATTTATGTTTTACTCCAAATTTGGCCATTAAACGTTCTCAGCGTACCCTAGTCTGACATATGCACTCATGGTTTGGGGTTTGTATCGCTTACGCAGTAGTACATACCTTGCAGCAACAAAGGGAACTATGTGTTGATTGGACACTTCTGTTGTATTACTGTTGAAACTTTTTTGTTTTAATAACTCACTTTAATCCGAATAAGGGTTTTTTAGTCTCACAATTAGTTCAGTAAACTGTGTCTTATTAACAAATTGTTAATTTAAAAAAAGATTTAATAGCCTATGTCGTATTACTAAAAGACCAAAATAGAGTGTTTTATAAACCACGTGGTACGTTATATTTAATTATAAAGAAACCTCTACTATAGAAATACATTCAATTTCCAAAGATATATATCTTGTGTACTTTTAACAGCACACTTTATTATTGAAATGAATATGTATTTTGTATATAAACTCTGAACATGTATTAGCCAATGCATCACTTACATATGTAAGAGGTATACTTTTAAATTTAAACACCTAAGGCAGTAATCGAGGTGTAAAACTGACGTTAAACTACTAGCGTCTTCTTCAATTCTTGGAAAATGAAGAGAGAAATTTTCCATTGTAAATAGTAAACGGTTCTGTAACTTGAGAAGATGATACAATATTACTCTGATAAATTTAAGATACGGTGTTTTGTGGTGTTTTCTGGAATGTCATTTTAGTCTGGTTTCCTCTCGCATACGAAAACATTTTTCGTATAAATATAACTTAATTACGAAGATGTAGTTATTTATAATATTACCTTTTAATTATGACATTATTCAGAAGAATATAATATAAATTAAATGCTTTTTTCACTATTACAACTAATATTAGCAGCCTTCACATTGAATACGCTTTGTAGATAAAATTATTGACGGAGGTATTTCTTAATTTAATTTAAAAGAGAAAAGGGCAAAACATCTGCTGGAGACATTATTCACGTATTAATATTCTGAATAGTGGTGGTCTTTTGGTTTCACGTTAGAGTTCTAAGTCACTTTCCTTGCAATTTTACTACATTAAAAACTTTATTTAGGGGCTTGTGTTAAAATCTTCATTCCGCTATGATTTTTCTGAGGAAACGTGGATCTGTGAAGTCCATTTTTAATCAAGATGTGGAGGTTCAACGTTCAGATTAACTGTTATGGAAGGCGATATTCAGCTAAAGACGAGTTTGGTCTAGAAAGATTTTTTCGCCATACATCTCTCTGACTGTTAGTGTATCCTCCAAGGTCCTGAATGTTTGTTTGTCAACAATTATTTGCAGTCCTGCCTGTTCTGTTTAGTTATCTAGCCTGGCTCTGGTGAGTTCCTATTCTTGTAGGCCTAAGCCGAAAAAGAATTCAAGGCTCACGGTTATAACTTCTATGGTTTTCATGGGAATAATCCACAGCACCTTCCCTGTCCTAATATATGCATTTTCATTTCGAATTAACTCGGTCTATACACCGCACTGGAAGTTGTATTGTCGAGATATCCTGTGAACAGATAAACGTACAATCATTACAGGAAAAAAATGTTTACATCTACGGCGACAAAAGAGAAATCGTGTGTCTATGACGGTACTTAAATAAAATTTCTGGTTAGCAAGCGAGTGTACTACAACGTAAGTGTGAAGTCATATATTGCCAATAGCTTTTAAGATTGTCCGCAATATATTATAACTTATTTTTACTCTATGAATAGAAGTGTAATTAAAATCTTAATTGATAGTTCACAGTTTGCTGATATAATTATTAACTAATATATTTTATCGTTTTTTTCATAGTTATGGGTAAAAATAAAACTCTAACACTCGGCCAAATCCGGTCGATTGCGAAGCACTAATATCAAACACAGTAAACACAGCTATTGTTCGAAGAGTTGATTCTGAGTGTTGAGTTTAGCTCCAGTTTACCTTCCTCTTCGTGCACAACTGAAAATAAACCGTCCTCCACACAAGCAAATCTTTCGTGCAAGAAAATCTTCCAAACGTTACACAGGTATGTTGAAAAGGGATGGTTCAGTGAGGAAGACAGTGAATGTTGTGAATGTGTCAAAACGATGCGGGGGTTGCGTTTTAACTTACTTCGTTTTCTTCGCCTACTATTTTTTTATCCCTTTAGACGAGGTTTAAGAAGTCTGCAACAGCGTCAGATTTTAGACGCTACACTACGAGGAAGTTGAACTGGAGCTAAACTCAATATACACATTGAATTAGCCCTTCCCACCATAATCTGCGTTATGGAAGACTGGGTAGCTCCATTGTGCTTTTTGATCGTGTCAGTCAACACCGTAGTGCTCTCACTTGTACACCTGATGAGACATGAGGATACAGGGTGTGTTATGAAAGTAATGAGCATTTTCATGCGATTGGTATAAATGAACTAAATGCTTCAACATATTCTCTTTCCGCATCAACACACCAGCGTAGACAATTCTGCCACGCTTGGAAAGCACGCTGGAACTCCTCGACTGGAATGCCTCTCAGGAGCCTTATAACTTCAGCTTGGATGTTCCCCACCGTCTTCCATTGCTATCCCTCCAGGTCTCTCTTTGTTCACTAGGGAGAAAAACAAATCACACGGAGCTATGTCAGGGCTGTAAGGAGGCTGGGGCACCAAGAGGGTCTTGTTCTGGGTAGGGTAGTTGGTAACGACGAAAGCCGTGTGGCTGGGGGCATTTTCGTTCAGTAGCTTGAAGATGACTGGGACCCAGTTAACATCAGGCCAGACCCGGGTGAACGGGCGTTTTAGTCTCGAGCACCTCTAGATAAATGGTTTTCGTTGACAGTTTTTCCTTGCGGTAAAACTGAAAAACATAATAATATTTGAAATTTTTATTAATAATAAAAAAAAGAGAAAGTTTAATGTGTAAATCTAGCATTGGAATCTATTTAGGATCTTCTAATAGTGTATAAGTTTGGTTGGTCTGTTATTGTCTCTTGTACTCTGAAAGAGAGCTCTGGCGTGGATTTCAGTAACTAATAGAATGAGTTGAAAACTTCTAGAACAAATTTATTTCACAATTTTTTGGCACTGAGTTATTAATAATTAAATTATACCAGTTAAACGAAATTATTTACTCTTGTTATTTTTTAAATAATAAACATTGACTAATTTCAACTCATCACGAATATCTTGTTTACTAGTAATGCTAGAAAGATGGCTGCAAAATAACAAGTAAGAAAATGTTTCTCATTAACAGTTATATATATTTTTGATAAAACTACGCGAAACTTCTAACTTATGTTGCTATCCGAGTAGTGTAAAATATTGTAAACTGATTCTCCCTGTACTATTTGGGTACTAAGAGGATTATACATAGCACCAAACACGAATTAGTAGCTTTTACACAAACAATAACAATGCAGTCCTATTTATATATATTTAAATTGTACTTCTGTTAGCACTACGTATACACTATTATAATGTTTTGTGCTTTAAAATATGGATGAAATTAGAATTTAAACTGCTTTTTGTAACGAGAAATAGTGAGTAAAAACTATGATTTATATTGAATTAAAGTAACTCATCCTTGTAAGTCCATGTCCTGATCCACCTTCTGGCCATCACATCGTGTTCATGGTGCTACTACCGGGACTAGTTATGAATTGAGCGAACATTTAAAATTGCAACGACGTTACACTTTTGAATTATTTAAAAAACATTAAATTATAAAAGCTACGTTGTTTCCATGGATATAGAATAATATTTTATGTTAACTGCTGCGTACGTCTCACCTGTCTACTTATATTGCTGACGTCACGACTTCTACTAACACTACACAGAACGCTTGTTGTCTGGTTAACCAAACATATATATTTTAAGGTCAGAAATGAATGAATAAATCATAATTAAATTATAAACTGTATAATAATATTACCTGTAAAATAATAATATACCCGGTGGTGTGTGTATAATATTGTAGTCCGTCTCAAGTTGTGATGTTTGTGCTACATTATTAGTGTTTGAGTACAATATCCAGGTACACTATTCGACACAAAGTTTAATCTATTGCTAATTATTCTGCAATATTTTACTTTAGAATGTATAAATCTAAGGACTCTTAAATATTTATGTTTAAGTTTTAATTATGAATACAAATTGTTTTAACGATATTTGGATTTGTTATAATACTATAATACATATTTACCTAATAAGTCAGATTTTAACTAAATTTCATGTGTCCATTACTTAGTGTCGTGCCGTACTAGATCACGACGGACGTAGGGTACGTTACCAAAGACACTCAAATTACAAGCAAAACATTTTTTGAAATTAGCAAACACAAACTCACAATAATTTAATATTAAACTACAATTTTTGTCAGAATACTCAATCCTTGTGTGAAAGTCTACTCATTTAAGTATTTACTGTAAGAGTAGGAGGAATTAGAATCGAGAAATGAAATTTAGATTTAGTTCAATTATAAATTGGAAGGTTTGGATTCTTGGCAAAACGTTAACAAACGGCTAGCGCATAGTTAAGGGGGAGGGGCCACTTACTGTGTATCTCATCGGTCTGTCGAGCATCAGGACCAGGAACAGACTGAGGAAAAATTCTACAACTGAGGAGTCACTGGATTCTCCCTACTCCACATGATCTAGTTAATTTCTATTCGTTGTTCGATATCTAATAAGAACTCCATTACCATAAATGGTATTACTCTGAAATGGCGAACCAGGATTGGCTCGTTATATGACCTACATCATTGTACTAATTTTAGTGTATCGCCAGTGATTACGCATTATCAGTTTCCTGTAGGAAACTTCCAATGTCCTATTTCTCATGGGAAAATAGTTTACAGAAATCTAATAAAATAATTAATGAAGATAAGGGTACCATGGTGCTACAGCATCACATTCGACCCACCAAAAAGGGAAAAAAAACCATACCTGAGGAATGATTTAAATCATTTTATGATTTAAATTGATAACTTAAATCAATTTTAATAAAGTGATTGTCTTTTCGCTGCTCTCACGATCTGTTTGTAAGTTTTTATGTCCACAATATAGGAGTAAATGTTAATTGAAAAAAAAACAACGCGTCTGCTGCCTGATTTAGTTTGCCTTTTCGGTGTTCAACATCGAAGTCAAACTCCGACAGTTTGAGAGCCTTCTAGTCAATCGACTGTTAGGGTCTTTAAGTGAAAAAAATCCATTTAATGGCTGCACAGTCTGTTCGAAGGGTGAAATGATTACCATATAGATAACATCTCCACGCTTTTGTTAACATTACAACTGTAAGTAATTCTCTTTCGGTTGCTGAATAATTTTGTTCACTTTTGCTTATACTCTTGGAGAAATAAGCTATGGGCCTTTCTCCTTCGTCATATACTTGTGATAATATCCCACCTACACAGTACAAACTTGCATCGCTTGTTACTATAAAGGGTTTATCAAATTGAGGATACGCTAGTAACGGAGGGGTAGTCAATGCTTTTCGTAGGGCCTCAAAGGCCGCATATTGCTTGATTCCCCACACAAACGGACGGTCTTTGCGAGTTAAATCGGTTAAGGGCTTCGCAAGTTCTGAAAAGCCTTCCACGAAACGTCTGTAGAAGGAACAGAGGCCAATGAATGACCGAACGCCCTTGACATTTCTTGGCACTGGATAGTTAACCACTGCGCTTATCTTATCAGCTTCCGGACTGATGCCGTCTACACTAATAATGTGACCTAGGTAATGGACTTCTTTACGAGCGAATACACACTTCTCAGGTTGACAAACTAGGTTTGCCTCCCTCAATTTTTGAAATACTTTCCTCAAATTTTCAGCATGTTCATGGATATTTTTACCATAAATCAAAATATCATCTAGGTATACTAATGCGCCTAATCCTTTTAGACCTGCGAGAACAGAGTCCATAACTCGCTGAAATGTAAGTGGTGCAGAAGATAATCCAAAAGGCAATCGCTTAAACTGATACAATCCTTCTTCTGTTACAAAAGCAGTTTTTGACCTATCTTCTTTTGCAACCTTTATTTGCCAATATCCGCTAGAGAGATCACATACTGAAAACCATTGACATCCTCCTAAGGCATCAAGGGTTGTTTGTATTTGGGGTAGCGGGTATGAATCTTTCCGTGTCACTGAGTTCAAAGCACGGAAATCCACACATAAACGCCAGGTAGGTTGATAGTCAGGGCTAGCATCCAACCGGTCGTTTCTTTAATACCAAAACTATTGAAGCACTCCATGCACTATCACTCGGCTCTATGATATCTTTATCTAAAAGTTCAGTTATTTGTTCTTTCACTACTTGTTTGTGTACCTGGGGCAACCGATACGGATGTTTACGAATTGGTGCGGCTTCACCGGTATAAATATTGTGCTCAATTTTACTTGTACACCCCAATTTCTTTTTCCCATCATAAAATATATCTTTGTATTCCAACAAAACACTACGTATGACTTCTTTGGACTCCCCATCCAAATGAGCCACTTTTCTTTCAATTAGTTCGTCGACGTCGACTATTTCCTTTCCCAGCACAGCAACTAAAGTGTCAGGGCGGATACCTTCTGAGTCTCTAACAGACTCACAACACTTTAGGCCATCTGGTAACACTGGAGGTACGCTCACCTCCTTCGAGAAACCTTCTCCATTCATACGAGGAATGCAGAGCTCCCGGCTTCTACACTGCTCAACAATCACACACACATTCATACGTTTCTCGTCTACTAATACAGAAACTGCGGTGGCCACTCGCATCCCTCTCATTAAACTCAAAATTTCTCTACTCATATTTACCAGCTGGTACGTCATACACAAAACTCTCGAATTACCCTTTACACCGGGTTCTACAAAAACTCTACTAACTACATATGCACCGTGCACTGCGGGAATACTAAAATCAATTGGGTGAGCATACACTGTACTCGGGGGGTCAAGGCCTCTTGTATTAGGGAATGCTTTTAGCACCGCCCCTAAACCTAATTTCACTCATTGGATCCACTACTAGTTCTTCTGGAACCACTAAGTGCCAGGCAATGCCTTCTTTTGGAATCGGGTTAGCTACTCCCTCCTCCTCAGAATAGTTGTTTTCTTCTTCGTAGTCTTCTGGATCCCCCTCGAAGCTTATTACATCTGTTCTCAAATTTATCACGACACCTAGTTGTCTTAAGATGTCTAATCCTAATATCCCTCCATTTGGTATATCTAATCTTCCTACTCTAAAGACTACTGGTTTGCATCTACCAGCTACGTTAATCATCATTTTTTTGAATCCCCAGAATTTCTCATCGATTTCCTGTTACTCCATTTACTATTGAGTTATCAAAAAATATAGGCTGACTACTGACGCCCTCTTTTAATAGTGATAAAACAGCCCCTGTGTCTACTATCAAGGATACTTCCTTTTTTGTATTATCCCTACTACTGTCAGGTCCCCATTCGTGGTGGTTAATACACTAGGTATGACAAACTGTTTATCACTACAACTAGGCCCGATAGAAGGACGCTCTTCTAAGCTACCGGACCTCTCCTGTTTTCCGAATTTGATTTGGAGCATTTATTCGCATAGTGTCCTCTTTCATGACATTTAAAACATTCTACATTTTCAATTGCACGTCCCCCGTTTCCTCTACACTCCGCATTACAATTCTGAAATTGAGTTCTCTGCCCTTGGTCACCTCTACCATGACCCAAACTAGTATTGTTATGATATCCCCTCGAGAACCTCGACCTCTACCATATCCTCTGGCAACAGCACTTGCATTATGTGTTCCCCTTCCCGGATTCATATTGTACCCATGTTTCGGGGCCCTACAGTCTCTAGCCATGTGGCCCGGTCGATTACAATTGTAACAATTTACCAAAGTAGCAAACACCGGTTTAGGTTCACGGCCAGACTGACTACGTTCGTCTGCTGATATCATAACTGCATATCTAATTGCCTCGTCCCACGTTTCCGGAAACTTCTGCCTCGTTACTTGTCCCGTAACCCCACTGAGACCATGTAAAAATGCCTGAAGCATTCTCATTTCAGCCTCTTCGTGTACGATTCTTTGCTCAACTGGATCCTGCCTATGTGAGATGGTAAGAACACCAAGTCGTCTTACGCGATCCGCAAAAGCCTCGACGCTTTCGTTCCTTTGCTGTATGGCATTAGATAAATTACAATAATGATACTGCTGTGTGTGTTTCCATGTGAATCGATCTACCATCGCCTTTTTAATTTCATCATACCCTAATTCCTGTCCTGAATGGTCCAAAAGTGTGGATAGGAACGTCGCAGCAGCGCCTTTAACTTTTAGCTGTAAAAATACGGACCATGTCCTCTTTAGACCAACGCCCTGTGCCCGCGGCATTTTCGAATAGCCGAATAAAATCTTTTACAGATGGGACCCGAACCATCACCCCGAAATATTTCTATAAGATTTGCTACAGAGAGGTCAATTAAACGTGCTGGCGCGACTGGAAGTGGTTGTTCAATTTGGGCCACTACGGGATTTGCGTTCGGTGCCGGGGGTTGTTGTGGAGGCTGATTAGGTGCTCGGTTAGGATTCATGATGCTGAAAATTATGTTAATTTATTAGCGTTATATTGTAAAATAGCACTTCCTCTAAATAGCACACCGCCACGCGACGACGATCCGCGAAAATAAGTCCGCTAACAAGTAATGCTATTCCCGTGAATGCTGTCCCAGTGATGAAGAAAATAAAATTACTACCCAAATCCATGAAATGCGACAAAACAAGTTAAAAATAATTTTATTCTTTAATCAAGAAAATCGATCACAAGCTGAGTTACTTTAACTCTTACCACATTACTGTCGTTTGTATAATTGGAGTAACCATTTATGTACTTCTCTATAATTCTCTGTATGAGATTTCTAAGTAGAGTCTCAAAACCGTCCAGAATAAGATCTGGGTTTACCACAGGAAGATAATTGACCGTACTCGGCTGGCTCATGACACACACAATCTATTTTTATTGTTTATCATACCGTAACGTCCGGTTCCGATTACGACTATTTAAATGTCTTAAGTTTATTTTCCTTTCTTGGTGTATCATAAACCACCTCGGTAGGACCTGAAAACCTTACTTGTTTTACATTTAGGGCTAGACTATCCGTTGAATCAGGGACTACAGCTGTAGCGACCGCGTTTTGGTTTGTCGGCTTAATATGTTCGTAATGTGCTGTAACTATAGCAGACCTTGTTCAAATTTTTTTATAAAGTTCCGATTTAATTTCCACCTGTCCTGGGGTATTAGACTGTCCCGGCAGTTTACCAAATGGTCGTTTTTCCATGCAAATTTCAAGTTCCTCTTGTTTACTATCACCGGTGCGGAACCTCCCCACCTTACAACCCAGTTTAACAAAAAGTTACTCCAAACTGTGGGAAAAGTTTAAAAACACATAAGTTTTCCTCACATATAAATCAAACGGATTTTCCCCTCTTTTCTTTAAAAAATAACGAACTACTTTCACCAAATTCTTTTTAGTTGGAAAGTGAACTCTTTTTGTTGCTCTCCAGCAAGATAATGCAGAAACACCCTCTAAGATTTCCTCTTGCAACACAAAACCTGACTTAGTATTAACACCAATCCACAATGTTACTAGCCTGGGTTTACCAATATGGTAGTAGAACATCTTAGTTCTAATTTTGTCTAGTTGTGATACGAAATTTACATAAACATAAAGAGTCATTAACTCCAATTTATCATAGGTTAAACATTAACAATCATAGCATCCATTTACTAATCATACTAAATTACTACGAGACCACTAAACATAGCACTAATTCTAATTCCTCTCCATAAAATTATTTAGAGCGCTTTTAGTTATCAAAGATCCTTCAATTGAAAAAGGGATCCCACTTCTGATACCAAAATATGTCGTGCCGTACTATATCACGACGGACGTAGGGTACGTTACCAAAGACACTCAAATTACAAGCAAAACATTTTTTGAAATTAGCAAACACAAACTCACAATAATTTCATATTAAACTACAATTTTTGTCAGAATACTCAATCCTTGTGTGAAAGTCTACTCATTTAAGTATTTACTGTAAGAGTAGGAGGAATTAGAATCGAGAAATGAAATTTAGATTTAGTTCAATTATAAAATTGGAAGGTTTGTATTCTTGGCAAAACGTTAACAAACGTCTAGCGCATAGTTAAGGGAGAGGGGCCACTTACTGTGTATCTCATCGGTCTGTTGAGCATCAGGACCAGGAACAGACTGAGGAAAAGTTCTACAACTGAGGAGTCACTGGATTCTCCCTACTCCACATGATCTAGTTAATTTCTATTCGTTGTTCGATATCTAATAAGAACTCCATTACCATAAATGGTATTACTCTGAAATGGCGAACCAGGATTGGCTCGTTATATGACCTACATCATTGTGCTACTTTTAGTGTATCGCCAGTGATTACGCATTATCATTTTCCTGTCGGAAACTTCCACTGTCCTATTTCTCATGGGAAAATAGTTTACAGAAATATAATAAAATAATTAATGAAGATAAGGGTACCATGGTGCTACAGCATCACATTAGATTTAATGTAAAGTTATGCGTATTTTTAATTTAAAGATTCCTTAAAAATTTGCATAAATTAAATAGATTGTTAACACTTAGTAATTAACAATAAGATAAAATCATAATAAGTACGATATAGCACTTAGATAGATGGCAGCAATACACATTAAACCAATATGCATATTCAGCTATCTTATAATAACCTTACGTTCATCTTGCTGGATATTTCCTAAAACGTTTTTAATAGGCGAGTGTCTCAATAGGCAATTAAGTCACATTATTAGATAATCCTGAAAATCGATTTAATATCAAGCGATAGTTGTAAACTCAAATTAACACAATACCAGTGGCTCACAAATAAATAAAATAACTCGAAGTAGAATTGACACACATGAGATATTATTATTACTCATTATATAAGCGTCTCAGGTAACAAAGGCTCATTGTGAAAGAATATTATTCACTGTTATATCAGAATACGCTAGTAATGAATTTCACACGAAGCCTTGAAAGAATGAAAGCTTATACTGTAAATGAGTATATTATCTCAAATTATAATTTTTTAAACAACCTAAATAAGGTATTACATGTTGTAAGAATATAAGCTAACTAATCTAGTTATTAAGAAAGTGAAAGAAGTATTAAGAAACTCCAATCCATAAATTAATAAATCATTAAATAAAACAATTAGAGGATGTTGGTTGGAAAAGTATATCTAAGAAATAAGGTAACACGACAGCTTATCATGCATACGTGAGACACATAAAACACTTGATAT